>NC_044983.1:68333103-68402995 GCF_008728515.1 Papio anubis
GGCCTGCTTTTTCTGTTGATGGTTAAACTATTAATAATACTTTGAGTCTGGAATTGCTTGGCCCATCTACAAAACTGCAGCCTAAAACGCAATGTAGACAATTTCTCAGAGCCAAGGGAATTATCCCACTACTGCTAGGTCCCTTATTTCCTACTTTGCTGCTTTCATCTATAATGGTGGAGTGGTCATTGTGATGGCAGCTCATTTTTGAAACAGTTACATTTATGAAACTAGGAATGAAGTGGACTTTGGTGCTTACAAAGAGAAAATGGCTCTTTGGAGAATAATGGTTGATTACTTGTTCAGTGAGAGCAAGTTTTCCATTTTCAGAAATAATTTTTTGGCTGTTTGGGAAATTTCTTTCAGTGCCTCAATATCTGTGAACTGCCCAGGGCAAATTCAAGCAAGTTTAAAAGGAAGTATAAGGCTCCCTCAAAATGTTCACAGGATGTGCCTTTGGAAGCAGAAAATTCTCAGCAGGCAGGTCAGTGGGAAGGAGGAAGCAGCCACTGGAATTGTGCACCGTCAGGGTCCACGCCAGCATGGCACAGTCTGTCACCCTACCTTTCGCTGCCACTCATCTTAGTTTGGAGACATTTCCCGGAGGCTTATTCTCTGACTCTAAAACAGTGGTAAGTAGCAGGGTGGGCTGTGATCAGGATGAAAGAAAAGGGAAGATGAGCCCAGACGCTCCACCCTCACCTCCATTCTTGCATTTCTGGAGTTTAGATGATCTCTTGAAGGAAGTCAGAATATTTTACCCCCAAATATATTTCTTTGGCATGTTTTGAGATGACTGCCACAGGGCCAACAGACTGAAGTGACCCTGCAAAGCTTTTTTTTTGTGGAGGAAATTTGCATCTGTAGAGAAACTCTGTTAATGTAGCTAGGCCTTCCCTGTCTGGATCTAGGCAAGATGAATTGAGAGTTTGACACCTTAAGGATGTGAAAGAAATATTTATCATGTATTCTCTCTGAAGGCTGCTACTTGTGAGGCTTCATCTACATAACAAGGCCACCTGTGCTAGCCAGCCCTCTTTCTTTCTCCCTCCTGCAACCTATCTTGCCACTAAAGCCTACTTTAACCTCAAGACATAACCTCAAGATGGTACATAAGCTTCTGTACCCCACTGCGGGGTTGGGTCTTCATTCTGAAAACTCCTGTGTAAACATGTTAAATAAATTTCTATGTCTTTTCTCCTATTAATCAATTTGTCATGGGTAGTCAGTGATTTTCCGTGAAGCTTCAGGGATCCAAGGGCCTTGGCACCCACACCCTTGCACTCCAGCTGTGGCCTTTCCCACTTTACTGCTATGATCAATTTTTTTCTTGTCTTAAACTTTTTTTGTTTTTTTGAGACAGAGTCTCACTCTGTTACCCAGGCTAGAATGCAGTAGCACACTAACGGCTCACTGTAGGTTCAACCTCCCAGGCTCAGGTGATCTTCCTGTCTCAGCCTCCCAAGTAGCTGGGACCACAGGTGCATGCCACCACACCAGACTAATTTTCTGCTTTTTTATAGAGATGGGTCTCACTATGTTGCCCAGGCTGGTATCGAACTCCTGGGCTCAAGAATCCTCCCATCTTGGCCTCCTTGCCAGGCAAGGTGTGAGAGCCCCAGCAACAGAAAGTGATTGGCTCATGGGTAATAAGAAGAATTTACTGACAACAGTATAGGAAAGGAAAGGAAAAGGAAAGTGTCATGAGATAGAACACTGCAGAAGAGTGTAGTGGGGTGCTTCAGTAAAAGGGGACTGAGCTCACTGCCATGGTGGATTTTTCCTTAGGGGTATTTATGAACCTTAAAGCGGGAATGTAAAGGTAATTTGGATCATATTAGTCACATAGATCATGATAAATGATTACATTTGTAGACATTTTGGTGACTTGACAAAAGATTGAATAATGAGTTTCAACATGCATGCATTCTGGAGATGTATAGAAATTCTAGTTACTTACAAATTTTTGGGAAAGAAGCCTGGTACCAGATACTTTAGCCAATGGGAAAGTCTAATTACTTCTGAATTCCTCAGATAAGTTTTGACTGTGGATGGTTTGCTTGATGGTCTGCCTGATGGCTAACAGGTAATCTTTGTTCTCTTCACTCCCAAAGTGCTGGGATGACAGGTGTGAACGCTTGTGCTTGGCCTGGCTTTTTGTTTCATTTATTTTTCTTTTTCAGTCTTACTCTGTCGCCCAGACTAGAGTGCAGTGTCACAATCTCGCTTACTGCAAACTCTGCCTCCTGGCTTCAAGTGATTCTCCTGCCTCAGTCTCCAGAGTAGTTAGGATTACAGGCATGGCACCACCACACCCGGCTAATTTTTGTATTTTTAGTAGAGATGGGGTTTCGCCATGTTGGCCAGGCTGGTCTCGAACTCCTGACCTCAGGTGATCCACCCACCTCAGCCTCCCAAAGTGCTGGGGTTACAGGTGTGAGCCACTATGCCCAGTCTGTGTTTTTTTAATTTGGAAAAAAAAATACAAGCATGTGAAAAAAATCCAAATAGTAGAAAAAATTTATAGCAAAAAGTATTAAATCTCCTCCCCAACCCAGCCCTCAATGTTTAGGCTGGCCTCTGTCCCAAAGCCAGCCATGATTACCATTTTTTTTTTTTTTTTCATGTAAGAAACTGTCTTGGAGGTACTGATCTATTTTATTATTATTATTATTAACAGCTTCATGGAAATCCATTTTCTGTTCTTAGTGTAACCACTTCTGATTAATTGACTTTTAAGTTTCTTTACTGTTGTTCTTTTAATAGATTGCAGTGAATATTCTTGTGTGCATATCTTATTGTGTGGGAATATTTTTTTAAAGATAAACCCCTAAAGATAAATTGCTAGGGCAAATAAAATTTTAAACTGTTAATAGACATTGTTAAATTTTTCTCCAAAGAAATTGTACCAGTTTGCATTCCCATAGTGTATGAGAATGCAAGTTCCCTACACAAGGTCCAAACACTTTATGTTGTTATTTAAAACAAATCCTTGCTATTCTAATGGGAGAAAAATATCTCATTGTTGCTTTAATTTGTATCCGACTTGAGTGAGGTTGAGCGCTTTCTAGGCCCTTGGGAATCCTTTATTGTGTGTGTGTGAACTGCTTCCTTAGGACCAACTACATGCTGTCTACAAGAAATACAGTTTGGAGGCACAGGCACAAATAGGTTGAAAGTAAAGGATGGAAAAAGACATATCATGCAAATAATAGCCATAAGAAAACTGCAGTAGCTATGCCAATATCAGACATCCTTATCTTTTTTTTTTTTTTTTTTAAATTCTTTTTTTTGAGACAGAATCTCGCTCTGTCACCCAGGCTGGAGTGCAGTGGCCGGATCTCGGCTCACAGCAAGCTCCGCCTCCTGGGCTAACGCCATTCTCCCGCCTTAGCCTCCCGAGTAGCTGGGACTACAGACGCCCGCCACCTCGCCCGGCTAGTTTTTTTTGTATTTTTTAGTAGAGACGGGGTTTCACCGTGTTAGCCAGGATGGTCTCGATCTCCTGACCTCGTGATCCGCCCGTCTCGGCCTCCCAAAGTGCTGGGATTACAGGCTTGAGCCACCGCGCCCGGCCCTACTATGCCAATATCAGAAACAAATTTATACTTTAAATGGGTGGATTGTATGTCTACACATTATATCTCAATAAAGCTTTTTTTTTTTTTTTTTTTTTTTTTTTTTTTTTTTTAGATGGAGTTTCACTCTGTCGCTCAGGCTGGAGTGTAGTGGCGCGATCTCAGCTTACCGCAACCTCTGCCTCCCAGGTTCAAGCAATCCTCCTGCCTCAGCCTCCTGGGTAGCTGGGACTATGGGACTATGGTCATGTGCCAACATGCCTGGCTAATATTTTTGTATTTTTAGTAGAGACAAGGTTTCGCCATATTGGCTAGGCTGGTCTCAAACTCCTGACCTCAAGTGATCTATCTGCCTCAGCCTTGCAAACTGCTGGGATTACAGGCGTGAGCCACTGTGCCTAGCCAAAACTAGTTTTTTATAAAAGACCTTTGGACTCCAAATTTTCTGCATCATAAAGTGGGCTAAGGAAGTTGTCCAAACTACCAAAAAGATCATATTCTCCAATACTGTCTTCAGATATGATTGAGGAAATGGAAAATAAAGACTTCTCAAAGAGGGGAGCCAAGAGTCATGGAGCACAGCAGATTGGAGAGCTATAGAGAGCGATGTCTATGGAGCAGAACCAGGCCCTCATCAAATAATATATCCTTTTCCTACAGTAGAGAAAATGTGCAAACATTGCCCAAAAGATTTTTGAAATTTTCACAGACTGGCAATTACTATATACTTATATGCCTGCTATACTTCTCCTTTTTGTTTTTTCTTTTTTTTATTTCCTTTTTTTTTTTTTTTTAGATAGGGTCTCACTCTGTTGCCCAGGCTGGGGTGTAGTGGCATGATCTCTGCTCACTGCAACCTCTGCCTTTGGGGCTCAAGCAATCCTCCCACCTCAGCCTCCTAAATAGCTGAGACTACAGGTGCACGCCACCATGCCTGGCTAATTTTTGTATTTTTTCAAAAGATGGGGTTTCATCATGTTGCCCAGGCTGGTCTTGAACTCCTGGGCTTGAGCAATCCACCCACCTCAGCTTCCCAAAGTGCTGGGATTACAGGCATGAGCCACCACACCCAGTCTTCTTATCCTTTTTGAATGGCAGTGTTTACTGCAGTTATTCCATCCCTGTTCTGCCACTATATGACAGATGTGCTGGGGCAGATAACTTGCTTGGCAGTTCGTAGGCCTTCAGATCAAGTAGAGCTGCAGTTGGACCTGATGTACATTCATGAGATTATGGACCTGATGCAATGATTAGATGAGACTTTTGGTGTGTCTTGGTGAGGGGTGAGGGTATTTTCCTTCCTGGATACAAATGAATCATTTGTGACAAAGAGGCTGGTGGATGATGATTTTGGTTCATGATTCTTCCTTCCCTCTCTGCTTTTGCCATGATCCACCTGGGCAAAGTATACCTACCTTCTCAACTGACTTTTGGCTTGGTCATATGTTGCCTTCACCCGTGGTAATTGAGCAAATATAATGTCCAATCTGAGGTTTTACATACACTTGCATGGTTTGGCTAGCCTCTTTCACTTCTGCCATCCACCATGGGAATGACAAGCCCTCGGTAGCCATGCATCCCAGAATGAGATGTGGAGCCAGTCCAAATCTAGACCCACTCCCGAGTCACAGCCATCCCATTTCACCTGTGAACCTGCGAGTGAAAAAATATATATTTGTAATTTTAGCCACTAAGATTTGGGGGAGTGTTTCACAGCATTACTACAGACCTGGTGGTGGCCCTGAGTCTAGCAACAGACCTCATTCACTCAGTCCCTGCTTGACTTCATGAAGCATCCAGATCCCGTCTTTGACACCAAGAGAAGTTACTGAACAAAAGGCTGCTCTACTCCCTGCTCAGGTGTATGTGTGGGAACCAAGAGCAGGGTGGACTGGGGCCAGCTGCTTCAGGACTGAGCAGGGGAGGCCACGGCCAGCAAGATCTAGTGACTGAACTTTCATACAGAGCACAACGTGAGCAGGAAGCTCTGGAGGAAGTGGCAGAAGCAGTACTGCCGAAAACTAGTTGTAAAACAGTAGGGGATAAAACCCTTTTATAAACTGGAAATAATAATAAAAATATTTATCCACCACAATAGAGGAAAAATTGAATTATAATTCTCCATAGGAAATGTCACAAAATCGTAATATGAAGAAGTGTTCAAAGTTATTTTAGCCAAAAATATAGAAAGAAAATATTCTAGAGTTGTATCAGGAAGTTAACTACTAGTAGTTAGTATTACTACTACTAATAAAGTATGATGCTAATTTTGTCATGTAATGTTTTGGTATTTGTCAGTTTTTTTTTTTTTTTTTTTTTTTTTTTTTTGAGACAGGGTCTCACTCTGGCTGCCCAGGCTGGAGTGCAGAGACATGATCTTGGCTCACTGCAGCATTGACCTCCTAGGCTCAGGTGATTCTCCCACCTCAGCTTCCCAAGTAGCTGGGACTAAAGGTGCACACCACCATGCCTGGCTAATTATTTGTATTTTTAGTAGAGATGGGGTTTTGCCATATTGCCCAGGCTAGTTGCAAACTCCTGAGCTCAAGCTATCTGCCTGATTTGACATCCCAAAGTGCTGGGATTCAGGCATGAGCCACTGTACCCAGCCTTGTCAGCTTTTAAAATTTGTAGTTTCGTATGATTTCTTTTTGCATTCTAAAAGTTATTTTCCTTTATATCTGATTTTGTTCTTCTTATTCTTTTGCTTAAAGAGAGCCACAATGTTATAGGAATCCAGAAACTCAGGCAGCTGTATTTAGTGAGGAGGGGAGAGCTTAGAGCTGCCAAAGCACCACGAGGTGATTGCAGATAACTCTGACCCCAAAGGTGGTAGAGCAGTGGGACCAACTGCATTTGGGTCACTGGTGTCATAGTTTGGGTGGCCGAACAGACCACACTTGAAATTATTACTGGCACTGGAGTTTTCAGCTCTTGAACCAATAAGTTCCTTTTATTATTTAAGCAAATGTGAGCTTTTTTTTTTGGTCACTTGTAATACAAAGTGTGCTAATGGAAATAATGGATCACAATGCATATAAAATGCCAATGCTCTAAAATACCATTCATTCTTTTCATTACTCTTGGGCCTTATTCTGTCCTAGTTCAGACCCTCATTATTTCTTATCTAAATTATTAGAATAGTGTTTTTGCTTCCAAAAACTCAGTTTCTAAGCTTCAATTTCTATACTATAAAATGGGTATCAGGAGTGCCTTCCTTACTCATGTGCCCTTGTGACTATTATATAAGATTAGGCACGTCAAGCTCCTAGCATATTTTTTACCGCATGACAAGTAAGTGCTAGGTAACTTTTCCCCCTGTCAAGTTTGTCCCGTTTGCTCGAATGCCCTATTCGCTTCCTATGACACTCTCTTCCTCAAGAAATCTCATTCTTTACTGTGTAAAGGTGGAATTCCTTAGCATAACTTTCAAGGTCCTGTAACCTCAAGCCACTCTATACCTGTAATGGTTAATTTTAGGTGTCAACTTGACTGAGTTAAGGAAAATCTAGAGAACTGGTAAGGCATTACTTCTGGGTATCCCTGTGAGGGTGTTTCCAGAGGAGACTGGCATGTGAGTTGGTGGACTGAGTGGGGAATATCCCCTGTCAGTGTGAGCTGGCACCATCCAATCAACTGCGGGCCTGAAAGAACAGTCAGAAGAGAGGCGATTTCCTGTTTCTCTTCTGGAGCTGAGATATTTCCTCTCTCTTCTTCTGTCCTTGGACATCAGAACTCTAGGTTCTTCAGGCTTTGGACCCCAAGTCTCACATCAGCACCCCCACCACTCCCTCCAGGGTCTCAGGCTTTTGGCCTCAGACTGAGAATTATATCACTGGCATCCCTGTTGCTGGGGCTTTTGGATTTGGACTGAGCCAGGTTATGAGTATCCCAAGGGCTCCAGTTTGCAGATAGCCTGTTGTGAGATTTCTCATCTCCCTGACAACATGAGCCAATTCTAATAAATCCCCTCTCATATGTCAACTCTATATCTTTATCTATCCTGCTGGTCCTATCTCTGGATAACCCTGACTAATACAGTATCTTTATGCATTCTGTGAAGTATTTGCTGCTTCTGGAACACACTGGTCACTTTCTTATTTTTAATCATGGTGCCCTTTCCTTTTTTAGCTCCCCAAAGCCCTTCAACACGTATGTTGCTTCCTTGGTGAACCCCTCTGAGGTCTCCACACCTCATTTCTACATCCTCCGCTGTGCTACTGTACTCTGCTTGCACTTTGGTCCCGGCATTTATTTTTCTTTGTCTCTATTTATAGATAGTAATTTACAGGATATAGCTTCCTTGAGGGCAGAGGTTGCTTCTATTTCTCCTTTGTTTTTTCCACAAGACCTTGCATAGTGTAAGGAGCTCAGCCTGGTATGCTTTGTTTAAGACATAATTCATCTCATGTACCTCCTAACAAGGGATGTCCCGGTTCCCTCTCTCTCTCTCTCTCTCTCTCTCTCTCTCTCTGTCTCTTTCTCTCTCTCTCTCGCTCTCTCTCTCTGTGTGTTCGTGTGTCTGTATGTGTGTGTATGTGAGTGTGTAAAGCTTTTCTATTTAGCATACTGCTTTTGAGATGCATCCATGCTATTCATTTTCTTTTTCTTAATTACATTTTAAAAAAATTGATAAAGTTTGTGTATTTATTGCATGCAACAGGATGCATTTGCCTTGACTTCATTGGATCTATTCCTGCTTTCATCTTTTTGGGATATCAGTATCTCCTTTTCATTTTTCTACCCTCATTTGCCCACTTTTTCATTTCATAAATATTTATTGGGCACTATTCCGGTGCTAGAACTATGGAGATGAACAGGCTGACTAGGCTCTGCTGCATAAAATGCTTATTCTGATAGGATGAGGTGGTGGGAGTAGAAAACAAACTACAAATAAATAAAGCAAATAAATAAACATAAGAAAATATCAGAGTAGGAGGCCAAGTGTGGTGGCTCATGCCTATAATCCCAGCATTTTGGTGGGCTGAAGTGAGAGGATCACTTGAGCCCAGGAGTTCAAGACTAACCTGGGCCACACACTGAGACCCTGTCTCTACAAAATATCAAATATAATAAATTAGCCGGGCACAGTCATGTGTGCCTGTCGTCCCAGCTACTTGGGAGGCTGAGGCAGGCAGATTGCTTGAGCCTGGGAAGTTGAGGCTGCAGTGAGCTGTCATCATACCACTGCACTCCAGCCTGGGCAATAGAGGGAGACCTTGTCTCGGAAACAACAACAACAACAACAACAAACCCTCAAACAAAACAAAACAAAACACGAGCAGTGAAAAAGAAGATTTCACAGTATGATAAGCTATGAGGGAAAATAAAGCAGAGGATGCGATAGAGCACAACATGGCTAGGATGGCCAGGAGTTGAGTGTTCACTATGGCTTGGCTTCTGCCTTCAACAGTGACAAGCTTCTCTGGTGAGGTGCACTGGAGTTGCCTTGGTGATGCTCTTTCTGACTGCCCCAGGTCCTCCATCCCTCTCTTTGCACCACACCCAGTGATGTGATCACCATCCATGGGGCCACAGAAAGGCTTGCACCCTTGAAGGAGAAGCATCCAATTGATGTTGTTGGCAGACCTCTGGTATCTGGATGAGGTCTCTAAAAGGAGGCAATGCTTAGGGCTCATGATATGCTAGACTTTCTCTTCCCTTGTGGCTTTTCCAAAATGTGCAAAAGGAAAATAAAGGAACAAAAAGGCAGACACCTTCGTGTCTTTTCTTTGTGTTTCCTGATTTGATAATTATCTTGGTAATTTGTAAATTGCTTTTCCAGTTTCTCCTTTTTCTTGTGTGCTTTTGTTTCCCTTCATTGCCCTGGCATGTGCTTTGTTCTTTCCCTAAGTTAGTCACCGGAAATTGGAATTCTAGTTTGTTTGAAAAGGTCTATGTTGGCCGGGCACAGTGGCTCATAGCTATAATCCCAGTACTTTGGAAGGCCAAGGTGGGCAGATCACCTGAGGTCAGGAGTTTGAGACCAGCCTGGCCAACACGGTGAAACCCCATCTCTACTAAAAATATAAAAATTGGCCAGGCGTGGTGGCACACCTGTAATCCCAGCTACTAGGGAAGCTGAAGCAGGAGAATTGCTTGAACCCAGGAGGCAGAAGTTGCAGCAAGCTGAGATTGCGCCACTGCACTCCAGCCTGGGTGACAGATCGGGACTCAGAAAAAAAAAAAAAAAAAAAAAGAGAAGGTCTATATTGTCTTTATTCTGGGTAATGTTGGGGTTAGGGACCATAGGTTAGACTTTACCCTACAGACAATGGATTTAAGATTAGATAAAACTAGATGGTCCTATGTGATGGAATATAACTGTTAGAATGCCATTGTTTACAGCTGAAAAACAAAATGGTATTTTCTAATTTAAAGCTCTAGCTTCTTTGGGAAATGACTTTATAATAAGCAATATAAGGCAATTTCTTGTTGAAATCAGATGCAACATAAATTATGTTTTTTAATGAATTCTGGCTAGAAAAAATTGAATCTTAAAATAGAAAAATATTGTCTAATGTTTTTCATTGTTTTTATTTCTTCTTTAAATCATTGGGTTTTCAGAATCAGTTTGTGTCTACCAGTAATGTATGTTCATGAAATCACACTCATCCTAACATAAGGTATTTCAGCACAAATTAATTTATTCACACAACTTACAGTAATTTGTTTGCTTGAGTTTTCAGGCCTTAACCTTTGCATCACGTCTAGCATTTGGTTTGAGGTACATTTGAGAGTAATTCTGTAAGCAAGATTTGTGCTTCAGCACAAAAATGTAGATATTCAACCAACAGAGGTTTAAAAATATATTATCGTAAATTGCTTGTCTCCCCCCATTACTGATTTGTCATCTGTGCTAAGTGGATATGGAGACAATTTAATGAATCCAATTTACCATAGACTTTAGCAAAACATAAATTCGATTCTGGAGCACCACAAATTATAAAATCTTGGAAATGAAAAGAACACAGAAAGGTCATCTGGTTTGTCCTTCTTCATTCCGACAGGTTTGCACTTCTCATTACAGCTGGGAGAGAATCTATCCTAATTCTGAAGACATCCTGGGAAGAAGATCTCACCAGCTCTCTCGTTATCGCTAATGTGAAACATCCATCACTTGTGCAAAATTTGTCTGAAGGACATCTAATTTCCTCAGACTGGAGTTTATTCCCATTTCCTTTAAATGAGACTTCAGTGAGGACCACATAAGATTTCTGTTAACCAACCACTTAGAGACACGGGATTGAAAGAGATAGGAGTGCCTATAAAGCTCTTAGAACAGTGTCTGGCATATAATGGGCTTTCAAAGAACGTTAACTGCCATAATAGTAATGATTGTAATATTATGAAGGGAGACATCATGTTTTTGGTCTATCTGGTGATAGAAAAAACACTGAATAGTTTTGGGATTAGCAGCTCTGACTGCCTGGTAGTGGTTGATTTGGGTGTTGTATCCTGAGGTTACATCCTGGGTCAGTGGCAAGGAACACATGATTAATGGCTGACATGAGTGAGAGAAGGGGGCGGGAAAGGAATGGCCACATTGCATCAACTGTCTGCCATCCCTGCAATGATGACTATAAGCTCTTTGAGGGGAGGGACCTCATCTTATTAGTCTTGTGTCCCTAGTATTTAGCATGGTGTCTAACAGAGAAGAACAAAATGTGTGTTGAATAATTGAATGTTGACTACCTTTAAAAAATCACTCAAGAAAACATAAGTTATTGTATGACTGATATTCCTGTCACCTAGTCTGGTGGTATACTTAAAAAAAATTTGTTCTTGAACATATTGCTATTTCTCAGGTCCACCTTCTCTGTTTCTCCTTTGCTGCTTTCTTCAGTTTGGCAGAGGGGCCACCATGACTCTCTTCTGGAGATGCTTTAAGTTCATCCAGGGTATTTGCGAGTTATAGAGGCCAGAAGTAAACCCTATGTTTTGTGACAACCTTGAATACTGTGATGAGTTTGGCTATTTCACGCTCTGCACTGACACTTCCTGGTATCACACTGGTTTCTTATGTGAAGAATAATAATGTTCAAAGTCATGTGAGCTGTCACCATGTTCCAACCAATCAGAGACATTCATGCAACATTTAGCTCTGATCAGAGTCATTGACCACTTTGCCAGCGGTGCTCTAAAGTCGTTGCTGGGGGACTTGGATAAACTTTAGTTCTTAGAAGACTGCCAGAGGAGTCCTAAGGGCTGAGAAATGAAAACCCTGGGGCTGAATATGCTCAGTTTTGGCTCCAGCGTTTTCTCTGCTATTCTGCAGCCGTCTGAGTCACACTGTTAAACCCATCTGTTTACATGAGATTGAATATGGAAGAAGGTGGAAAAGGAAGAAAAAATTTCTTTTTTTAGTTCTCTTAGAGTAGATGCCATGCTCTTATTCCCCCTCCCACCTTAATCTTTTTTGTGGCCCAAATTGTGCACTGTAGGATTTGTTTTTCTAGGGCTGAGGGAAGAGGGTGAAGAGGGCGACTGGAGCAGAGAGAAGGGACCATGCCTTGGGATGGGAATTTCACATTCAGCCAGGTCAACAGAGGGAAGATCTGTTTTAATTCCATTTTTCTTAGTTCAGATGGATTCTACGAGTAGATGACTCCTCCCCAACTTCTCCTAGTTATTTTCAGTTAGTCTGTTTCTCCTGATCTTTCAAAAGGAAGGAATCAGGAGATGAGCATGGTGAATAGAAGGGAGAAACCGAAGTGGGAGAGGATTTATATTTCCTTATGTGGACAGAGTGCCCTTCCCCTGAAGACTGCCTGCCCTCTGGGATGACCAAAGAATCCTAACAAGCTTTTGACTGGAACAGCTGCTCCTGGGGGAGGGGGTGGGGTGCAGTCAAGCCTGAATGGTGTGGGTAAGGCAGACATTTTAAGTATCCTTTCCTCATCTATGGCTCTGACCTTGAGCATTGGCCCAAAGTAGAAGGGCTCCTGCAGACTGAATGAGCATGGAGCACACTGCTTCTTGTCTAATTCTCAGAATACGGGACCAAGTTACCCTGCATTACAAGTGCCAACCTCTTATGTCCATCAAAATGCATCTTTTATATGTTTCTTCCTCTTTTAAACGAAATGACACCAGAGTGTCAATTGTTCGTGCATTCTGGCCCTTCTAATTTCAGGAAGCTGCATGGTGATATCTGAACCAGAAAGGCAGAGGGAGCAAATGGAGGAATGTGTCATCGAGCCTACAGACAGCCCCTTCTCCTTGTCACTTCTCTCCTCTATGTCATCGGTGTAAGAGTTGACTTAGAGAGACCAGGCATTCTGCACTCACATCCATGTTGGGGCACAGATACACCGGCAATATTTTACTCAATATTTATAGACATCTCTTGTTAACTCAGGCAAGTGTCTTTGGCAACGGGAGTGGGGAACAGTTGCTGTGGAGAACTGCAATTTTTCAGAAGGAGTCATCCTTAAAATTTTTATAGTATTATGCAAAGGCCTTCAAGGTAAAGAATGTAATGTATAGCCGCAGTGCTCTGTTAACAAACAAAATGATAAATTTTTTTTGATGAAAAGGCATCACAGCAAAGCAAGAACTAGCACAGCTTCAATGGTCAGGTGCCCAAAATTCTGTAGCCAGGATGCCTGGGTTCAAATCCTGGCATTATTAGCTGTGTAACGTTGGGCATGCTATATAACTTCTCTGTACCTTGACTTCCTCTTCTATAAAATGGGGATGAAAATAGTACTAGTATTAAGAAGAATGAATGAACAAATGAACGTATAGGACTTGGCACATTGTAAGTGCTGTATCAGAGTTTTTTGGGCCAGGTGCGGTAGCTCACGCCTGTAATCCCAGCACCTTGGGAGGCCAAGGTAGGCAGATTGCTTGAGCCCAGAAGTTTGAGACCAGTCTGGGCAACTTGGCAAAACCCTGTCTCTACCAAGCAAATCAAAAACATAAACAAAAACAAAAAATTAACCAGGTGTGGTGGCATGCGCCTGTAGTCCTAGCTACTCGGGAGACTGAGGTGGGAGGATTGCTTAGGCCCGGGAGGTCGAGGCTGGAATGAGCTGTGATTGCACCACGGCACTCTATCTAGCCTGGGCGACAGAGCTAAACCTTGTCTCAAAAAAAAAAAAAACAAAAAAAAACAAAAAAAAAACTTTGTTAAATAAATAAGCCTCTTTCCTCACTATCTGTTAACCTCTTGTCTTGAGGAGACCGAATCAATGAGAAGTCTTATCATTACCTCACTGATCAGGCAGGACTGGCCGTATAATTTGTGGGGCCTAATGCAAAATAAAAATACAGGGTCCTTCATTCTAAAACTATTAAGAACTTCAAGATGATGACAATAGGGCATTAAATTAAGTGTGGGTTCCTTTTAAATGTCTGCACTTCCATGCATCTGCACAAGTCGCACACCCATCGAGCTGGCCCTAGGAATTAAGACTTGATTTAGCCAACAAGGACTGTCAGGAAATGGCAGAGAAAGACTACCTCAAAACTATCTTTAAGCTTTTTGATGATCTCACCCCAGAATTTCAACAAGTGGTTTGTGCTGAACTTTTTAAAAATATAAACCAAATGATACATCTGTTGGCTGTATAAAGGGATTCATTTGAAAAGGAGAGTACTGTCTTTCTTTTCTTTGCACTTTTATTTATTTTTCCAAATTTGGTCATTTTATTCTACACTTCCTCCAAAAGCTGCCTGCCTAGAGAGTCAGTAATGAGGTGTCAAGAAACCATGGGTTGTTGGGTGGCAGGCATGTGTGCCATGCTTCACGTTAAAGTGGCTTCATGCAGAGAAGCGAAATGACACGATGATTCATTTACACATTTATTTTCTATCTCGCTTATTCTACCAGACTGAAATGGAGAACAATGCCAGCAATTTTATAGACATTTTGACATAAAGTAAACAAGTATTTTGATGTTGAACAATTGTACAGACTACTACATGCATATAGTTATGCTGATTGGTGCAGAAATACTGAGTTGATCAACAAAACTATTAATACGAAATCACATTTCCTTTTTATGGAGTTAAAATGCAGCAGATATGGGAACATTGATACAAACACCATTAAATGGCAGAGAAAGGCATTGTAGTAACGATGCAGGATGGACAGCTGAACAAACACGAGTATGCTAACTCATATCCGTCTACAAAACTGAAATAAGAACATTTCGTATGCAAATAGAATGAAAGAAAGCATGTTGAGACAGGTGAATGAGACTAGACAAGATTTAACTACTTATGCTTAAGCTTCTATTGAGAGTTTGTATTAAAAGTATTTCAACATGGTATAAGATGAAATGCTAATGCTATTATGTGTGTGGACAGGATAGGATAACTCAATTGAGAATTCATAAAAAATGAAATACTGATTGTGCTTCTTTTTCCCTGCAGCATTCAGAGCATTCATAGATTAGTATGAAAACCCTCTAAAACACTGAAGTTAATAAAAGTCAATGATGCTTCATGCAACTGTACCTAGAAATCTAATACCACGTATAACTTAGAAACAGGAAATTATTTTACTTATCATATATATAGTAACTTTAAGAACCATTAATTTAATGTTTAATTTCTGATACTCTATTCCTTAAGTTTAAAAAATAGTTTTGGTATTTTTAAACCTGGGAGATGTTAGAGACTTAATAAAAACAATCAAAACCTCTACAACTTGAGAAAAAAGAATAACTTGTATATTAATTTGTTTTGCAGGGAAATCACTATAATTATTCCCAATAAGTTTTTTTTTTTTTTGTGCGCGTTAATTAGTGACAGTACTGAACAACTTTCTCGTAAGTTTTCATAAAATTACTTTGTGATTCTCCACAGAGCTGTCCTGAGTTTAACAATAATCTTATAATTTCAGTACTACATGTTGGATTAATAAGGTTTGGGAGTTAGACAAAGATTTAAAAATAGGACTAGTTAACCAAAAAAGCAGTAGATAATTCAGGCTCCCCCTCCTGACTTTTAGACATGCCCACGTGCATACACACAAACACATACGGCCTCCTCCATGCCAATCAACTTTTAGAGAATAAACCATATAAACTTCATTTAAGCCTTATTTAACTCATTTAGAGATTTACCTTCCTCTATTAGCTTTTTTCTTTTCTTTTCTTTCCCCTTCCTCTCCCTTCATCTCCTCATCACCCTTCCTTCCTTCCATCTTTCCATCATTTCCTTTCTCCTCCCCACCAATGCTGGCCTTTGAAAGTCTACATATGTTAATTTTGTCTCCAAAAATTAAAATAAGATACACTTTTGAATACTGGACCTCGGTAGACACGTCACTTCTGAGGTATGTACATCCTTTGACTAGTGAAAGAGCTAATTTCAGACAGGTAAAAATTCACCACAATAGCCTCCCTTTATTTTACACATGATAGTGGTGAAAGACACCACTTGAGGCAGGTCTACATTGGCAATGTAAAATAAGCAATTACATGGGAAAATCAGTAGATATTTCTCTTTAGTTTGTTAGTAGGCAACACTTTTAAACTGAATTACTCAATGTATTTTGACTATGTAGATATGACACAGAGATATTTATTACAAGCCTGAAAAGACAGTTAAAAAATACTATTTCAGTATTTATGGTAAAGAACACACAGATGTAAATGATTCCAACAGTGAGCCAGTTTGACTAAAAGCGTTATTGCACTGCCTCAGACCTTTTCTGACTAGATGTTGAGTAAGCAGTTGACAGTCACTTTTGTACCATGGCCTATATACATGACACCATAACATAAGGCATTGGCATAGCAAGATGATAGAATCACGATGAGCTTTTAAATGCAGCAGACATGGGACAGTCCACATTGAGTTTTTACATAAGCTACATAGAGACAGGTATTTAATACATTTAGTGGGCTGGTGGGCAGCATAAGGCTTTATCTGAATACTATTTCATAAACTAGGAACTTTTTTTTGAGAAAACAGAGGAATACAGTATTTGTTAGGCTACAACTAAATAGTAATAAGATCTAAACTGTCATGCAATTATGATTTAGAACATGGATTTTTTTAAAGCATCATAAGTTGAATTCAAGTCCAAACTAAGTAGTGTGTTATGCTAAAGTTTTCATAAAATAAATAAGCAAAAAAACCCTCAACAAACCAACCAAACAAATGAAATACCCCAAATAACCACCTGAAAACCAACCAAACAATAAAACCTCATTAAAATCAAGGTATTATTTTCCTTTTACTGATGATGGCTAGCAGATACTCTAAAAGTGAATTTTTAGTGTATCTGGAAATTTCTTTGCAGTTTCAATGCAAGAATTTCCAAGTTAGCCTGTCTTTAGTATTAGTGTTGGCTGCGCCCTCGTCATTCCATAGTGCCTGTCTGCTTTGGTTGAGTAGATGCATTTAGACAGTGTAAGGACTGTACAGCAGGCTTGCTGCATTATATGTAGTCCTTGGCCATCACCCAGCTCCACTGCTCTTGTAGAAAATAAGGGCCCTATGTAAATGTATATGACCTGGCATTTTAAACAAATCAGAATAGAAAATGAGCCTCTCTCTCTGTTACCTTTCTTGATCAATGAGATTGACATTTAAAAAGTAAAAAAATCATCTCTGATGAAATCTATACAGATGACAATTTAGATAATCAAAACAAAATTTAATGAAGAAAAAAATTTGACACTGAAAGCTTTTATTCTCATTTTATAGTTTATTCCAGCAGATAGCCAATTATAGTAAATCTAGAACCAAACTGGTTATGAACTATTTTATGAAATACATCCTTAGGTGTACAAACATGTAAATCAGAAAGATGGACCAGTTTGTTGAATATTCACAAAACGACTAAATATATTCAAATGTGTGGTAACAAGGAGGCTGTAAAAGACTCCTCAAATAGATAGTACATTTGAAGTCCTAATAATTTTAAGGGCTGGGTGTGGTGGCTCACACCTGTAATCCCAGCACTTTGGTAGGCTGAGGCAGGAGGATTGCTTGAGGCCAAGAGTTCGAGACCAGCCTGGGCAACATAGCAAGATCCTATCTCTATTAAAAAAATTAAAAAATAATTGTAGAAGTGGACAAGGAATTTCTTCCTTAAGAAGAAATTTGTATTTGTCTATTAAACATTAAAAAGTTAAGGCAATTATGTAAAAGAAATGCACTACCTAGTTTTAATAGAATGCTGTTTGTCCAAATAATGTCAATGTATTTTTAAAGCCACATGGGGTGTATATGCATAATTTATATAATATAATATATAACATGTATAATATATGTAATTATACATATGTGTAATATGTGTAATATGTATAATTTAGCAAATAAAATGCCCTCTTTATGTAACAGTGAGTTATACTCACATACACGCGTAAAATTTTGACTGTTTAGGAAGCCACAGAAGAATTTTAGAAGATTAAGTCATTAGCATACTAATGTGGATTGAATACTTTCTTTTGGAATACTTTTAGAAAAGAAAATCTATACCTCCTATTTGTCAGGCATTGTGCTAGGTGCTTTACTGTATATCATCTTGTTTACGCTATGTTTTTAAAAAACCTGTATTTATAAGAAAATAAAAAATATTAATTTCAAGTGATCACTTAAAAAGATTTTTACATGAAAGAATATATAAAAAAAGAATCCAAATGCAAATTATTTATAATTGGATGTATAGCAAAGTACATATTGTCAATATGGCTTTCTCTCTATGCCTAGAATCATTTGCTAAGGTTTTGCTTAAATTGCCGTTGCAGTTTTGGCCTAAAACCATATAAAAACTACCAGAGCAATATCAGTTTTCCCTGACTGAAGTGTTTATTACCATTGAAAATGATAAAAGTTGGGAGGCTGAGGCGGGCGGATCACAAGGTCAGGAGACAGAGACCATCCTGGCTAACATGGTGAAACCCTGTCTCTACTAAAAATACAAAAAATCAGCTAGGTGTGGTGGCACGTGCCTGTAGTCCCAGCTACTCAGGAGGCTGAGGCAGGAGAATCGCTTGAACCCGGGAGGTGGAGGTTGTAGTGAGCTGAGATTGTGCCACTGCACTCCAGCCTGGGCAACATCTCAAACATAAAATAAAATAAAATAAAATGATAAAAAGGGTAATAGTGGTATTTTCGTTTTTGTATACTGCCCTGAAAACAGGCACATGAACAACCTGTTACACACACAAATTAAATGGAGAGTTTGCATTTAGGATGATGCCTAAATCCTTGTGATAAACTAGTGAATTAGGGACCACCTTTCTCACCAGTCAGCTATTTACCTTTGAAGTTAAAGAACTTAATAGAGGTTTAAAACATACTGTACATATTTTTTTTTGTTCATCATGGGGGAAAACACTATGTCTTTGTTTTGTTGGTCAGATCACATTATTATACCGCATAGAGACACTTCCTTTGTCCTTAGGCCTCGCTATGTTTTCTGACTGCTGGGACATCCTCCTGTTGCTCTTGTCTTTGGGCTTCAAGTTGTGATTGCTAATGGCTCATTTGGTCTTCCTTTTGACTTGATACCTGATATACTCTGCTCAGGGAAATCCTAGGGAAGGATTGCTGAGGGTACTGCAGACAGGAGAGGAATGAAAAATCTTAATTAGCAGGATCTGAAATTTGATCACAAGATCTGTCTCCAAACCAGAATGGTAAAACTTGACAAAAAGGGGGAAGAGAGTGTGATGGCCGAGGCATGTCTACAAATGGTTTCTATTGTACTCCAGGTACACTAGGTAATGTTAATAAGTTGCCCAATAATATTCTTTTTAAAATACTTTCTCCCACCTACCCTCACTTCTCCAAACAAAACAAATCAAGTAAGCAAACACACAAGTAACAATATCAGAGAGAAAGACTTCAGATTGAAATCAAGGTGCTAAAAGCAAGCAAACATAGCCACTATATAGTTAAATTAAAGGTTATTAAAAATGCTTCAGTGTGTTTAATGGTACCTCATATTTGCTTAATAAACCTTCTTTATGCATTCACTGAATTTTTTATGGTTTAATATCATACCTCTTTAAAATTGCATAAGTTTGAAACTTGGCTATTGTGTGACAAGATAGTGTCACACACTAGTTTTTGTAAGTGTTTTGTAAGTTACAGGTTTTTCTTTTTCTCTTCTCTTTGGTTTTGAGCTAAATATTAATAGGAAAAATTTTGCCAATTCTTTAGTGAGATTTTCATAGAATATGTACATTTTTATTAATTAATTCTAGTGATAACATTTTGTTGGATACATAATTTGGGTAATAGCAATACATGTTTGTTTCTGTGTATGTGTGTTCCTTACAAAAATCTTCCTGTCATTAAACATTATGATGTGAGTATAATTTACAGGTTGAAAACATAGCCTAACCCATACACAAATAAGAATGTTAGAAACATCTTGCTTTAAAGATGGGCCAGAAATCTGGCTGTAGTAGAATTTCTGGTCAGTGCACACAGATGTCTATGGGCAGTTTAAAACCACCTTTTTTTTCAAGAGTCAATTCAGGAGTATTTCAGGCTCTACTTGTAATCTTCAAGTAGAATGGAAACTGGGTTTTGGAGTGAGTTAACCCAAATAGCCTTATCATTACAGACCCATGAATTTTTTTTTTAAACCCACCATTTTGAGTTCTTATCTTGCTTCTCACTAATGGCAGAAAGGTCAAAAGAGCATTTACTGTGTATCCCAAGTGTAGACTAGGTCACTGCTAAACATTCAGCTACACTTGTGATTTTGTTTTGATTTTGGAGGTAGGAATACTCTGAAAGTGCTGTGCAAAGGGTAGCAAGAGTTTTATCAAATATTTTGGAAAAAGAAAAAAAAACCTGAGATGTAATCACTGAAAAAACAATGCCTCGGTTGGAACTGAGGTTTTGGCTATATGCATGGGACTGAAGGTGGTTTTCAAGTCCTGCTTAAGGCATCCTTTCTTGGCCTGTACAATTCCACCTTCTCTCAGACTGACCAGTAGAGGGCACTCGACACAGGGAATAACAAGCCGGATGGCGGAGCGCCCCTGACATCCTCTCTGAACCTGTATCTTTCCACTCTGTTCTGTCCTCACTATTCCGTGTCAGTTTCCCTGCGTTTTGATTTTGGAAGTCTATTTTAAGTGTTTGGTATACCATCCTAAGTCTGTTTTAGGTTGAAATGGAGCAAAAATAGTTAAAGGAAAAACTATGTAGCCATATTGTTGGCCAGCATTGCCCACCGTGGAGGGAAGATAAACATTGCTCAGATGGGCGTTCGGCTTTCATAAAATCAGCAGCTTGGGGTGGCATCTAGCTCAGCATACAGCCTAGGATTTAAAAAAATCAAACAGAACAGTTATGGGAGTATAAAAATGATCATTTTCAAAGTCATTTTTGGCTAGAATCCTATTCTGCTGAAGTGGGAAATGTCTTCATTCAAATACATTGTCACTAGATTTCAGACAGCTACTGCAATTTTAAGCATGGGTGTTTAGAAACCCTATGTGGTGGAAATTCAGATTCTAGATTAGAGAATGGAAAAAAATAACTTGAGTCTGAAGGAAAATAAAAGGGAGTTATAGACATTCTCCAACAACAAACTCAAATCTACTGTCATACTATTATTAGCTCACTATAATCCACTGGAATTGGATTTTACTTGGGAATATAACCTCTTAAATATGAAACCTCTGCTAGACTGTAAACTTGAGGGAATGAACTGTACCTAAGTTAATTTTGGGCACATAGGAGACCCTCAATACATAATTGTTGAATAAAACATTTTATCAACAGCAATCTGGAAATTTCTGTCAGATGATAAGAAATAATTTCTTCAGGAGAGAAAGTAGAATTGGAATTATGGCCTGAATTCTAAATTTCCTATAAATAATAAGTATTTAGTCTAAATTTTATGCAAGTGCATGCCTATACCTAATATAAATTTATCTGCTTAAAAACATTTAAATTTCCTTACATTTTTCTTAGTCTTTCTTCTTTTTTTCTGTACTTATATCTTTGGCTGGCCTTGGGTGACCTTATTATTAAAGACAATCCCCCACTTCCCTTTATTTATATGTGTATTTACAGGTTAAAATCCTTTTAGACTTAACAAGGAAGAGATTATGGTAAATAAGGATTTATACAATTAAGTTAGGCTGTTTTAAAAAGGCAAGTAGAAGAAATGGTCATTGAAACCACTAAAGGATAGCATTTATGTCACTACGTCACAATAAATACTAAACTGAATAATATGAGGTGTTCACCAAGATTTTGGAGTTGGGACCTTTCCTCTTTCTTAGTAGGGATGGGCTTTCTTTTACTTTCTCTCTTTTTTTCTTCTTCTTTTTTGTTCTGTTTTGGGGGAGGGCAGTGCAGTGGCAGAATCCATATGGATCTAGAGAATAAATACCTTGAGTCAAACTAAGTAGTTTTTAAATATTGAATTTTAAAAATCTTTCATTTAGGAATTTAGAGGACTAAGCAATGATTAATGATAGATCCCTAAAATGTTGCCAATAGTTAATAGGAAGAAAAAGCATTAAAATGCTTTGCTTTTAATAATATAACCATCAAACACACTATTAAAACATAAACTTTTAAACAGACTTTTCCACTAGTATTAAATTTTGCTCTAGTGATTTGTTACAGACTATAATTAGCTATTTTGACAAGCAATATATCTAATAAAAATTTATTTTTCATTGTATCAGATAATAAGGAAAGACAACACATAACCTCACTCAGACGAACAATTTGTTATTTCAAGTGTGAAATCTAAACTGTGATTCTAAAATAATTACAGATTAGACTATGCCATCCATCTACTTTTTAGGAAAACAGTTCTTTGGAAAGTCATTTCATTTGTTTCTGTTGTGTGCTTCCCTGGCTTGATAATTGAATGGTTTTTCCATCCTCAGAAAAGACATTTTTCAGTAACCCAAATCCTCAGCTTGGTTTTAAGTGGGCCAGGCAGTAAGCTCCATGAAGCCAGGGGTTGTACCCTAGCACCATACCGGGATGCTCAGCTAGTATTTGAATGAATGAACAGTGAAATGATTATCAAATTTAATTAGACAATATTTTTGAACTTAGAAGTATTTCTAAAGTTCTATTTGCTTTTGTTTCAGATTAAGTGTCTTCTGCCACCCTCTGCTTGATGAGTATGTCATGTGATATCATGAACAATGAATTATTTAACCAAGGAATGTATATCTTACGGTCAAAATTCCAAATTGGGAAACATATATGCAAAAGATGGTCAATGCCAGTTCTCTCATGTTTTTACCATTTGGCATCATCTACTGTAGCTTTAAAGAAACTGTGTGACTATAAATACACCTCCAGTTTTATTTACATATTTTTGATATTGTTAGAAAAAAAAAAAATCAAGCCTAACTAAACATACTTTCCTGTAGTATATTGGAATGCCAGACTTGAAGCCAGATGACGTGGATGAGGCCAAGTTCTATTCACCAGGGACGGGTGTGAAATTGAGCAAAATGTATAACCCCGCTGGTCCTTTACTGAATATTCAAAAGGCTGTTGTGGGATAAGAAACTATAAGTACTCTGTATACATATGGCTTTTTTTTTTTCTATTCAAATTTCAAGAGAAAATAGTTGAACTGTTGACTCTCCTAGGCCAGTGTCTATGGGAGAGTGAGACTGTTTTGAGAAGAAATTAATGGGAAGACACTTGGCACATATTCTCCTTGTTACCAAATCTAGTTATATCAGGATAATACTTGATCAAATGCTTGCTTGAAAGCAGCTGGTTGTGTCACAGTAGATAAATTTCTAGTAAAAATGTTTAGAGATGAATCAAGTCAATTCCAGGCACCCACTTAGCATATCATCCTTGTGTGTGTGGTCTGACTCAGGACACACGTTGATGCACCCATTTCTATCCTCGTAGGATTGGACTCAATCTTTGACCTCAAACAATATTGTGGCAATTTGTGCTGGTTGTTAAGAGAGTCAGAAGAATCAAATTAGATCAAATTAGCCATATGTGGAACTGAGTTATTTTGTAGTCATTCAGATAATTCTCACTTGTAACAAGGGGTGAGCGCTCTCAGCAGCAGAAACCTCCAGTGGCCCTCAGGGAACCAGTCTCTGTTCCTGCCATTCATGCAGTACATCTCAAACTGGGGATCTATTTTTCCAGGGGATACAAAAGATGTATTTAAAGTTATACAAGTATCCATTTTACTAGTTGGTAAATAATATAAAACATTATTTTAAAAATATTTAAACACATGGAATATATAAAATTATAAAGTAAAATGCAGCATTTACATGAATTTTTAGTGTAAAACATAAGACTTCAAAAGCACTCTGTGCTTGGGACATTCCCAGACCATTCCAGGCACACATGTTTATTCTCTGCGTTACGTGCAGTTCGTGGAAAAGGCTTAGGAAGTGCTACACAAGTGCATCCTGGGAGCCTTCAGTCCCCACACTGCCTCCTTGTGAAACACTGAAGTCAAAGATGTTTTTTAGAGGAGCATTTTCTTTTTTCCCTAGCTGAAGACTTTTGGCTCAGAGGAACTAAGAAAAATGGAAGGATAAGCTTTCCATGGGTTGTACTAGAAAATTCTCTAAAACTTAAAAAAGTACCTTAGAATGAAGAGAAAAAAGATTTTGGGGAGGATGCTTCTAGGGAGGAATGTCTAGGATTCTTTGACTAGGCAAGCTTTCTAATATTAAACATTCTGGAGCAGTGTTCTCAGCAGAGGGCCTAACAGACATAGGAAAGGTGGGCATCAGTCAACTCTTAGCGCATTAAGACAAGTCCACTTATACAGAAAGATGAATAAAAAGAGTTGAGATTCATCAATAAGAGACGTTTGAAAATAATTGCTTCATGAGGCTATGTAAATAAAATGATTTTCATAAATTATTTGCTATTCATCCAACAGCAGATATACCTGTTTGACCTTGAAAAACTATAGATAGAAAATTCAAACACTCTATTTACAAAACTGATCAATATTTAGCTTTAGACACTGAAATAAGCATGAGTAATGTAAATATCAACGATTAATGACCATAAACTCTTAAAGGTTATGTTTTGAAACATGATACACTAAAATCACTAAGATGAAAATCACTAAGAAATTCTAAGCACAGTGAAAAAAGAAATGTTTAAAATTATTTTTAGCAGTAGGTCTGCTTGTGTTTCAACTAAGATCAAAACTTGTTTTCTTATCTGAGATATAATGACCAGATTCTGTTAATGAAGAAATGTTTTTCTTTAAAGTCTTAAATAAGAGTCTAAATATTTGGGCTATTTTTTCCTTTTAAAAATAAAATAAAATTTAGAATTTTTTCTTTAAACAATATATTGTGCTTGAAATTTGGCCCAGCATCTTCCTATTTCCCTGAATTGTACACACGCACGCACACACACACACAGACGGGTACAAAGTGCTGAGGCAAAATCTGGACCTTCCTGGGAGACCAAGGAGTCATATTAAAGTCTTATGGGACCTTGGAAACAATTTTGTCTTGATTTTTACTGGGGCAAAACTGAGACCAAGAGAAGTTGTACAGGCTTGCCTAGAATCACACATCTGGTGGTTGCAAATTTCGACCAGAGCCTCGATTCCTGTGAAGCAATGTGAATTAAGATGAGCTGGGTTCTAGCACAGACTTCACCAACAGGCAATCTCTGGTCAGTGCCTTCACTGCTCTGGATTTCACCGTTCCCAGTAAAAATCTCTGAAAGTCATTTTGAACAAAGAGAGTCCCAATCACCCCCTGAAAAGGTTGGAAATGCAAGGGGGTGTTTCTAGTTGCTGTAATTATAGGAGGGTGTGACTGCCATCTGTGCTCTGGGTTCTGTAATTCATATCCAGCAAAAGGAACAACTTCCTCCCACACATTGCGGTGTCCCCCCACCTCACATCCCATGTTGAGAAATATAGGGTGACCCGTTACCACGCCTGGGTTCTTTTCGTAGCAACTCATTTCCCAGCCAACTCTATGAGTGGCGGTGGCAATCTCACTTAAATGACTCTGCTTTTAGTTTGTCAGGTCACTTTTTGGAATTTCCATTTTGGCATATCTGTATTCTATTTTTAGAACTTTAGTTAGAAAAGGTTATGTTATATTGGATACAAGTGGAAAATACAGTCATCTTTAGGTGGCCAAAATGCATTTCTTAAAAGAACTAATTTCCAAATGTAGACTGCCATTAAAAACATTTAATTGTATGATATAACCTTTTAAATAATTTCAGGTTTTTTAAAAATGCATTCCTGTAATTGGGTGTGGCATGATATATAACTTATTGGCAAAATTTCAAATATTTTGATATCTGGTCATTAAATCTTGCCCATGTCTATGATTTATAAATGAACCACAAATGCCACAACTAAGCAGAAGCAAAAAAGTAAAATGCAGCCTATGAATTATATCACAAATAAATAAAAAATACTGTATTCCTTTAAACAAATGTACTTATAAGAGCTTTATAAGTCAAAGCAAGATATGCGAGATGGTTTAAGGAGAGGTTGCAATTTTGCAACAGGAAGTCTGTACAGCTCCTCCAGGCAGTAGCTGTGAAGGAAATACCTGTGTCTCAGAAACTTGTTTCCATGTGTTCATGACACTTTTGCATCCAGGCCCCATTATTTACAAAGTTATGCATTTTGCAAGCTCACAGTACCTTATTCCTCATAATTATGAATGCATGCAATGACATTTCATCCTTTCATATGAAAATTCTAAGCTTCATTGTAACAGAAATGTTAAGACTTGAAAATCGGCCTACAATTTGAAATGAAAGGATCAAAAATGTCAGACATTGCAGAATACTGGTTCCTAATAGAGCTCTTTTTATTTGTTCACTGTTCTTCAGTCATTTTTGTTGGTTTGTTACAAAATTCAGTCTTGACTCTTTATTTAAACAGTATTTAAGCTAAACTGTTCATGCCATGCAAAAATAACATTTTATGCACTTTTTTTGGGGAGGGCTTCCCATTTTTTTAGTTCACAGGCATTATTAACCTCATTTTTAAGAAACAAGTTTTTTTTGTTTTTGTTTTTTTAATTTATTGCTTTTGTAACTAGTCACATGCTGGTTTCACGTGTGGGACAATAACCTGTGTCTCCTGGGTTGGAATGAATTTCTGGGGCAAACAAGTGGTTTTCCATCTTGCACCCTTCTTGACTGTCCTTTTTGACTTCACTCACAGCATGGTAAATGTCTTGCCTACAGTTGTGACCTGTGTCCTGCGGGGAGGAAGAGTCCACACTGCCCTCTTCTCTTAAAGGGTCTCTCCCATCACTAGGCTTATCTGCAAAGCAATTTGGGCTGGAGTCCCCCTGCTTCTCCTCCCTTGCCCCTGGGAGCTCTAAGAAGTCTTCGTCTTCACCAGTATCTATTTCAGTGAAGCTCCTCCTCTCTCTTGAAGAGAAAGGGAACAGTTTCTGCTTGGGAAACCTGGGAGACAGCCCTTTGGAAGGTCCCTGACAAGGTGCTGAAACCTCAGCACCCAGCAAGGGTCTGTCTCCCTGGGAGGGGGTTTCTTCTAAGAGGATGGTACTGATGTGCTGCGGGGTGGTGAACGAAAAGTCAGCTGCTGTGACTGGCAGTGGCCTGGCTGTGCTGGGTGGGGTCTGTGGTGCACTGCCTCTATTTTCCTTAAAGTTTACTTTGAGGGATCTGGACTTTAGTGGCTTGCTGCCTTTTAGAGAGCTCTTAGGACTGTCGGTGGTATTGTCAGACTGCAAAGGACTATGTAGCCCACATTGGGAGCCACTGGCATCGAGGTTCACAGTTATATCGACTGGGGCATACTCCAGCATGCCATCCCTGGCAGCAGGCCCTTTCTCTCTGGATAGAGTTAGAAACGGGGGGCCCCTAGCTCTTTGGTGCTCTTCTGTCCCTGGGAGGTCTGTTGGGAACTTCATCTGCAAGTGAGAGGCGGAGGGCGGCGGCAGGGGCGATCTCTCTGTCTCTGTGAAGTCAGTGGCACAGCTGGTGAAGCTGTCGATGCTGGAGGTGCTCTTCATGTCCACAATGACCTCGGTCTGTGCCACGGCCAGCTGCTCCTGTGGACACACCACTTCTTCCATTTCAATCTCTTCTTCATATGCAGATGGCCTCTCAGGCTTTTCTTGGCAGTCTGTGTTTGGGTGAGAATGAGGCTGTGTCTTGGTGATTTCATTGTACAGCATCTCCAGTTTCTGGGCACTCAGATGCTGTGGGCTGGAGGAAGACGTGTTGTTCAGCTGCTCGTGGGAGTCTTTTTGGCTAACCTCCTGGTACTTATTCTCGAAAGACTTGTTGGAGCTTGTTTCCGACAGAGCCTTCCTGGCCCACTTCCACCTGCTTGGCGACAGGTGATTATCGTCGGCGGAGTCCTTCGTGTTGGCGGACTCTCCGGCCTTCTCCACAGCCACATCTATCAGTTCCATACTTCGCGCGAAGGCATCTTTTAAGTTCATAGAAACGATGCTTCCATTCCTTTTGGCCCGCTCAAGAGCCTCCCTCCTTTTAATTGCTTTCTCTTGGCGTTTCTGCTCCTTGTAAAACTCAGAAAAATTGTTCACAATAATTGGGATAGGAAGGGCAATAACCAGAACCCCAGCAATACAGCACAGGCCTCCCACGATTTTCCCTAGTAATGTCTTAGGGTAAATGTCACCATAGCCGACAGTGGTCATGGTGATGGTGGCCCACCAAAATGATGCAGGGATACTGGTGAACTTGGTAGCATCTTCATCCTTCTCAGCAAAAAATACCAGGCTGGAAAATATCATTATCCCCATGGCCAGAAACAATATCAACAAGCCCAGTTCATTGTAACTCCGCCTAAGAGTGAAACCCAGAGACTGTAGGCCTGTCGAATGCCTGGCGAGTTTCAGGATCCTGAGGATGCGCATGATTCGGAAGATCTGGACCACGCGCCTCACGTTTTGGAACTGTAGCACGCTCTTGTTGGACTCCGTGAGAAAAATGGTGACATAGTACGGCAAGATGGCCAGCAAATCAATGACATTCAGTGGGCCTTTGAAGAACTTCCATTTATTTGGTGAGGATAAGAATCGCAAAAGGTACTCCATGGTAAACCACGCAATACACACAGCCTCCACATGTGCTAATTGGCGGTTGTCATTGAGTTGTCCAAATTCGTCCGTTTCCTGCAGCTCCGGCAGTGTGTTGAGAGACAAAGCAATAGTGGAAAGCACGATGAACAGGATAGACACGATGGCCAGGATCTGGAAAAGAGAAAAGTTCAAGTCAGCAAATCCTCTTAGTTGCTTAGGCAGCTAGGAGACAGATGGGGTGGTGATTCTTTTACTAATATGGAACGCTCCAAGTTCTTCCAAGAAGATTATAAGAAGGTAATTTTACAACTTAAAATTTCCTAACACAAATACTTCACTTAGAAGCCTAATGTACATTTAAATTCCATTCTCCCTCCACGCTCATTGTTCTTAGGAACATGTGTATAGGCATCCACCATTTGGATGAGGGCCACGTATGGCTGGAATAGTTTTTGCGGGGAGTAATTATCTTTCCTCTCTTAGTTATCTGTAATTTTTCTCTCTTAACCACCTGGTTTGTGCTTTGTTAAGGGAATTGTCTCACATGCCACATAAGCTAGACAGAATTGATGATCTCTAGGAATTTCATTCTACAATTAAAAATAAACTCAGACCGACACCTGGAGAGAGAACATGGCACTCAGTACAACAATGCTTCTTCTAAGAACGGATACTATTCACGTGGCAAGCACTGACATCAGAACCAAGTCAGTATGGCCTTTGTCCTCAGATGTGTGGACTTCTGGCCAGCATCATGTGGAAAAGGATATACACACTAACTTCAAAGAGTGCAGGAAGGTTTCATAAAGAAGAGTTTGAAGAACATCCCTGATGATTTCACTGCAGGGCTGACATTCCAGGTGGCATGATGTCAGACGTGGAAGAAAAGAGGAAGAGCTTAGAATGAAGTAAGGAGAGGACTAGTGACTGGGTTTTAGAGTCAGGCAATCTGAGCTCTGACCCTGGCTTTACTACTTATTGGGTGACCTTGGGCAAGTTATTTAACCTCTCTGTCTCAAAGTACAGATCTGTTGAATAAAGCCAACAATTATAGCTACTTTGCAGCTGTTATAAAAATTACGTGGCACACAGACATCACTAAATAAATGAAATAACCCAGAACTGCAGTCTGGAAGGACAAAGGCCAAGGACAGGTATGTGGAATATCTGTAAAGCCATACAGGACATAGACAGCCCAAGTGGGGATTTTCTCACCAAACCCCAGCGTTCTAGATGTATGGGGCAAGCAGAAGGATGAAGATTTGAGGGTAATGCAAAGGAAGTGCTTCTTTGCTTAGTTAAATTGTGTATTTAGCATACTCAATTTTTGGTGGAGAAGGAGACCTCTCTTACCTAGTTTAGGTCTGGCTTGGTTTCATCTGACCTTTGCCAGTGACCTTGGCAGGTGTCATTGGTTTCAGTTATCATATGTAGCTCTGGGAAACATATTCTGACAGTGACTGTTTCATTTAGAGATTGAACATCTAGTAAACATTTCAAAGGGCAGTGATTAGATACTTTAACGCCACACAGCTCAGTACACATTAGATTGTTAAAAAATTAGTTTACTCTCTAAATTTCTCCACTTCTGGGTTATTCTCCTTTCACTTCCTCCCTTCTCCTCTTTACGTTTTTTTTTTTTTTTTTTGGGTGGGGGGCGGGGAGAGGGGGAAAGGTCTTGCTGTGTCATCCAGGCTGGAGTGCAGTGGTGCAGCCTCGGCTCACCGGCTCACTGCAACCTCTGCCTCCCAGGCTCAAGCGATCCTCTGGCCTTGACCTCAGCCACCTGAGTAGCTGGGACTACAGGTATGCACCACCACGCTTGGCTAATTTTTTTTTGTATTTTTCGTAGAGACGGGGTTTCGCCCTGTTGCCCGGGCTGGTCTTGTGATCCACCTGCCTCAGCCTCCCAAAGTGCTGAGAGCCACTGTGCCTGGCCCCTTTACATCTTTCATTGTTTTCTTCTTCCTCTTCTTCCAACTTCCATCTTTCCTCCTTAAATTGCTATAAAGTGAAACAATAGTATAATGCATTTCAGAATGTGTTGCAGAGTAAATAAAGATTTACGGACCTTTAACTTAATTAGTATTTTATACTTTTTTTTTTTTCTTAGAACTAGGTTAAATACTTTCTACTTGAGAGTACTTCAGAATTTCCTTTAAAAATATGGATCAGTGAATCACAACAGAAAAATAAAGGTCCTCTTTAACTCCTCTAAGAGGCTGTGAAGGCTAAAGTTAGAAACTCCCTTGAGAAGATTTAGATAAATCCTTGGCTAATAGATTCAGATGGTTTTAAAGGCAAGTTGGGAATGCTCACCTTGAATGCCAACCCTCAGAGGCCAATGGCAGCATAACATGTGCCATATTCTGCCACTAAAATATTCCTGAAAAATCAGTGGTCAGATCCCATCCATTCCTGTGCTCTTATCATAATGAACCAAGGTATTTTTTGGGAGGTCACACTGTTGCTAATATATCTTTGGACATTTTAAGTATTGGGCTTACTGCCATTCTTCTTGTACTGACAATCCATACTCTAGATTTTCCATATCTAATCTGTTCATTTGTAAATTTTGAATGCATTTTACTGATGTTTATCACTTCAAAGAGAGGAGAGAAGTAGAAATGCAAATGAATCCATTCTATTGTCTTCCACCTTTCGGCAAAGGATAAAGTGAAAGGTCCGAGGGTGCCTTCAGTCCTTGATTCCACAATCAGAGCTAGACTGTAGGTCACTTTACTTCTGCAGCTAATTTTGAGAAATCATGACGGAACACAGTAGAGTCCTGCTGTAGTCTATTGTCTGGTTGGCCACAGCTTAACAAATATGACCACTTTAACACTTGGAAATTTGGCATATGCGCAACAGGACTTAGGGCACATTCTTGAAGACAAATAGTTACTAAGGGAAAAACTAATCATTCAAGCCCTTAGCCGTTCCACATTCACGTTAAAGAGAACCATAGTTACTGAAGTGCATTATTATCTGTCTCATGTTGAAATTCAATTTGTCAAAACCCATTTGCTCTCAATTTAGAGGAAGGACTTATTTTAAACATCTTGTGAAGCTTGGAGCTCTCCCAGAAAGACATCACTTTAGACAAATGATTCAATAAATACCAAGGTGATGTGTTGGTGCAATGAGCCAAATGCAAGTTTATTGTGTTATTGTAGAGTTGTTTTTTTTTTTAAACACAATAAATATAATAAATGTGAAATTTTGCTTTAAGCTTGAGGATGCACTTCAAAACATGAATATTTACTTTATAGCAAGCTCTTGTAGCACTTACGTGGCAGGCCAGGTCTCACTAACGCAGGTCTCCATAACAACTGTTTGAGCACTGACTGAGTGGTTAAGTTACATACTAAAAGCTGAAAGAGCCAATGCCCTTATATAAAGGCTGGAGTGTAACAAAAGCCCACCAAGAGTTTTGCCCAGGCCTTTCCTGGACCTTGAAGCATGACAAGATAATGAAGGAAGTCTTAACAGGACCTGTCTAGGATTAAAGAAGTTTTATTGGGGGTCTAAAGGAAACTCCCTAGGCCTCCACAAACAAGTTTTTTGGGGGTCTGAAGGAACTCCCCAGACTTCTGTGATTTAGCAGGAGACAAGGGTAACCACCCCAGCACCTGGACCCATTTAGATTAGGTAAATTTACTGAGGCTCCAGAGGAAGGTCTTCAGGACTCAGGCCTTTGTTATAGATTAAAAGAAGTCAATCACTTTTGTCTTCAGATGAATGCACACTTACATGTAGATATATAGCTTAGAATGTATATAAGCTCTGGAAAACTTTGTAATTTTGAGTTGGTCTGGAGATAATTTCCAGGCCTTCTCCCTGGTTACAGAAATAAACTCCCTCCTTTCTCAATTCCTCTGCATTTCATTATTGGGCCATGAGAATAAGCAGCCTGACCCTTGGTTTGGTCCAGGAACACTTAGGTATTGCTTAGCTTACCACAACCATTCACAAGTTAGAATCTCACTGTCTCAGGTGTTTTTTTGTTTGCTTGTTTTTGAGACAGTGTCTGGCTCTCTTGCCCAGGCTGGAGTGCAGTGGCACGATCTTGGCTCACTGCAACCTCCACCTCCCAGGCACAAGCGATTCTGGTGCCTCAGCCTCCCAAGTAGCTGGGAATACAGGTGTGTGCCACCATGCCCAGCTAATTTTTGTATTTTTAGTAGAGACAGGGTTTCACCATGTTGGCCAGGCTGGTCTCAAATGCCTGGCCTCAAGTTGATCCACCCACCTTGGCCTCTCAAAGTGGTGAGATTACAGGCATAAATCACCATGCCCCACCTGCCTCAGGTTTTTAATCTCTTTCACCTCCAACAACTGACCTCTAGAGCTGGCAGGAGTGAACTATTTCAGCTCTAGCAAACAGAATTATGTGTGCATATGGCCAGGGAAGTGGAGATTCCAAACAATTAACTGCGTGATGTTGGTTAAACCCTTTGGAAATTTGGATTAGGTCATCTGCAAGGTCACTTAACCTCCAACATTTGGTGATTCTCTGTCTAAACCAAAACATTTCACTAATTCCAGTCATGTCTGTCAACCAAACCCAGGACAAGTCACAACTGATGCTGTCATTTTAGTTGAATGTCCAAAGTAAAATTTTGTTACATAATGAGCAAAACATTCAAAAGAGAAGACTGAAAAACATTGTGCTGTGTATGTTCTAAGCATTTAGTTACTGGGAATAGACATTCTTTCTGGATACAACCTTTCTTTCCCCCTTGAATCACTTGGATGATTACGTGATTTCTTCGCTTAGACACAGACATTTGCAGGATCACAGGGAGTTCAGAAGAGGGCTCCCAGCACTCGCATTAGTAGGTACCAACATTGGCTGTATTGATTTCTGTTTGTGGGAGGAAGTAAAGCAGCCGGAGACCTGCCTCAATTGAACCAGATTGTTGATTTTAGTCCTTTGAAGATAATGGATGTTTTGTGGTGGAAAGAAGCACAGGACCAGCAATTCAAACACATGGTTCTACCTCCGCTTGCTGCATGCGCAAGCCAGGTCCCTCTCTGAGCTTCAGTTCTCTCATCTGCAAAATGAGGTGCCTCATACTTGCCTCGGTTGCCTCAGAGGGTTATTAAGGCTCAAACTGGATCATGTGCATGAAAGCATCCTGCCAAGTGCAGAATGTGATAAGTGTAAGAGATGCTGGAGATATGTTTGGAAAATGCCTTTAGCCAGCATTGGGAAAGAATAAAAAAAAACAACTGTTTATCTCCCAGTTAAATACAATTCCAGAACTATTTAGTGCTCATTTTTAACACTTTCAAACACATTCACCTAAGCAATGGTTTGCATGACAAACCTAGACAATTGAATCTTTTTTTCCTTAGGACTAAACTATCTAGTTTGCAGTGTTTATTAAAGAGTTAAGCTGAGGTTTCTCCAGGTGAACTTGACCTGTCTCATGTCTTAAAATATGTTTTTTATAAAACTGTATGTGTGTGTGTGTGTGTGTGTGTGTGTGTGTTCCATGTAATCAAAAGTAAAGCCCCACAGGAAGGTAATAAAAGATCAAAAAATGTAAACTTAAGAATGCTGTATATTCCATTTAATAAATATATATTTGCAAGCATAATTTGTTAAACTACCACATACACATCTTAGATATGTGGAGATCTAGAATAAAATAAAAAAGTGGAGGTGGCTCATGCCTGTAATCCCAGCACTTTGGGAGGTCAAGGCGCACAGATCACTTGAAGTGAGGAGTTCAAGACCAGCCTGGCCAACATGGTGAAACCTTGTCTCTACCAAAAAATAAAAAAAAATTAGGTGTGGTTGCGTGTGCCTGTAGTCCCAGCTACTTGGGAGGCTGAAGCATGAGAATCACTTGAACCCAGCAGATGGAGATTGTAGTGAGCTGAGATTGCATCACTGCACTCCAGCCTGGGTGACAGAGGAAGACTGTCTCAAAAAAAAAAAAAAAAAAAAAAAAGAAAAAGAAAAAGAAAGTGAACAGAAGTCCTCACTTTTCTCCTTATCAGTTTTCTAGCTCTTTGAAAAGATAATTCATGAAAACCTGAGGGAGAAAAAACAGATTTTGAATACTTGGAGTGTTTTGAATTTTTACACCAGAGTATTTATGGCTCTATTCAGATTCTATAACACTCTTCTTTTTCCTGTTGGAAAGTGTTTTCTTTGGTCTCAGGATAATGCTAATCATAAATCTTTTTTTGAGAGGGAGGCCTTAAAGGATTCATGGAGGTTTCTACACAGAAAAGGGATAAAGGACATTACAGACTGAGGAAAACGGTGGGCAAAGGCTTTGAAGCCCAAAAGATGATGGTTTGCTCAAAAAATTCCAAGTACTTTTGCGTGGCTGGGGGCATCCATAAAGAGGCATGACACATAGGGGTTTGTGATTATTTCAGGACTGCTGCATATAAGGGTATAGGCTATAAACTGGTCAATTCCAGAAAGAACCCATCAAGAGATTATAATGTGAATGATGCCTCCACCTTTTGTGCAGTGCACAACTTGCACAACCAATTGCGAGAGCCTTGATTTCAGAGAAGTGAGTAGTGTGGTGTGGTTGAATGCAGGTGGAGGCACAGAAAAGAGTAGGGGGCTGGTGTGGTGGCTCACACCTGTAATCCCAGCACTTTGGGAGGCCAAGGCTGGTGGGTCATCTGTGGTCAGGGGTTCAAGACCAGCCTGACCAACACAGTGAAACCCTGTCTCTACTAAAAATAAAAAAATTAGCCAGGCATCGTAGCATGTGCCTGTAATTCCAAGTACTCAGGAGGCTGAGGCAGGAGAATCGCTTGAACCTGGGAGGTGGAGGTTGTAGTGAGCCAAGATCACACCACTGTACTCCAGCCTGAGTGACACAGAAAGATTCCATCTCAAAAGGAAAAAAAGAAAGAAAGAAAAGAGAAGAGTGGGGGTGAGACATTTCTGGGGAATTGGATGATGGACAAATTCTGAAGGGCACTCGGTGTAGTGATAAACAGTTTGATGGGCTTCCTTCTATAGACCAGTTTTCCTCAAGGTATGGTCCCCAGAACAACAGCATCAGGGCAGCAGCACTGGCTTTATGTGGTACCTTGCTGGAAAGGCTAACTCTTTAGCCCTCCATGCCTTCTGGATCAGAAACTCCAGGGAAAGTCACAGCCATTTGTGTTTTAACAAGTTCTCCACGTGATTCTGATGCTTGCCAAAGCTTGAGGACGTTGCTGTAAGGAGTAAAAGCCATTCAAGGAATTCAGGCAAGGCAAAGATGTGCTCAGATTTGCATTTCACAAACATTAATGACTGCAATGATACGACTGATGTGGTGGGCAGGGTGCAGCTGAAGATAAGACAATAAATTTTTAATGCAATGGCAGCAGCAAAGGGAAAGAAGGGGATACACTATACAAATATATATGAAGTAGAATCTCAACGCTGCTTGCTATGGAGCTAGAAGGATCTAGGACTTCTCATGTTTATGATAAAATTTACCAGGAAGATTGAGTAGCTCCAACAAATCTCCACTATTATCTTATAGAGGTAGAAAAAGTGATCCTTGACTTAAATCATCTTTCCCAATAATATTTCCTTATGTTAAGAGAAGCTAATGGATGCTGGGTTTAATATCTAAGCGACGGCATGATCTGTGCAGCAAACCACCATGGCGTACGTTTACCTATGTAACAAATATGCATATCCTACACATGTACCCCTGAACTTAAAATAAAAGTTGGATATAAAAAAAAGAAATGATAAAATGAAAATAATAAGTGTGAACACATTTTAACTAGATTTTATAAGTTGAGAGCAAGATAAATAAAGTTTGTGTGTTCTGGAAAAAATATTTCCTCATGTTAAAGAGTATTCTAATAAGAGCTTTAGGCTATGAAATTTCTCTTAGAGTTAAACATTTCTTTCTCTCTCTTTTTCCTTCAACATTTATTTTAAGTTGTTGGTTACATGTGCAAGATGTGCAGATTTGTTACATAGGTAAACGTGGTTTGCTGCACAGATCACCCATCACCTAGGTATTAAGCCCAGCATCGCTTAGCTATTCTTCCTGATTCTCTCCCTCCTCCAACCCCCAGCCCTGACAGGCCCCAATGTGTGTTGTTCCTTGCAATGTGTCCATGTGTTCTCATCGTTCAGCTCCTACTCATAAGCGAGAACATGCGGTGTTTGGTTTTTTGTTCTGGAGTTACTTTGCTGAGGATAACGGCTTCCAGCTCCATCCATGTCCCTGCAAAGGACATGATCTCGTTCCTTTTTATGGCTGCGTAGTATTTCATGGTGCATATGTACCACATTTTCTTTATCCAGTCTATCATCATTGATGGGCATTTGGGTTGATTCCATGTCTATGCTATTGTGAATAGTGCTGCAATGAACACGCTTGTGCATGTATTTTTACAATAGAATGATTTATATTACTTTGCGTATAAGCCCCGTAATGGGATTACTGGGTCAAATAGTATTTCTGCTTTTAGATCTTTGAGGAATCACCACACTGCCTTCCACAATGGTTGAACTAATTTACATGCCCACCAACAGTGTAAAAGCATTCCTTTTTCTCCACAATTTCACCAGCTTGGTTTCTCATTGTGGTTTTGATTTGCATTTCTTTAATGATCAGTGACGTTGACCTTTTTCTCCATATGTTTAAACATTCCTCTTTTAAACAACAGTTCATTGGTACATGAGAAAATGATGAGAGAAATACTATATTATTTGCCAGACCTTTCTTCTTTTATAAAATTTTATCTTAAGTGTACATTCTGAAAGCACACAGGGAGAAGACCAGTTTAAGGATCCATTTATACTAGCTGTTCCCTGAAAGCACGCTCATTTGTTGAATTATTTCTCTGCCACTCCAACTTCCAATTTCTGCAAGGAAGTCTTCTAAATTTCCAGAATTAAAGTGCCATTAAAAACTGGCTTTGTTCCTTGGACACCTAGTTGGCTTCATCATCTCATCTATCACCATTAACAGAGAATTGCAGGGATTTATTTCCACCATTATCCCCATATCTAAAGACCATGTCCCAGCAGCTTGAAAGAAAGTAAAAACAAAAGCCATAATGCAATCATTTTTCCTTTTAATGAATCTCTGCAGTAAACCTCTTTTGAAAAGTACTTTTGGGGTCAGCGTCATTAAGACCACATTACACAATGCCAGAAAATAGAAGATATGGAGGGTCATGCTGAAATGGAGTGGCTCTGCCAAGGGAAAGTCAGATGGGAGCCAAATCCAGCCGTATCTGCAGAGAGCTTGTGTGATCCACTTTACATCTGCTATTACGGGAGGCTGCTATGCATTCCAGGGCCCTGTGAACAGTAGTGTCTTACTGAATCTTCTGTTGCAAGCATGACAGGTGTTCTTCCTGTCATGAAGCTAAGCATCACAGACAAGGGCCTTTCACTGAGTCTTATTTAGCCTGTTTGGGCGGCAACTACCAAGGACTCATAATTTGAATGGGCCCAAGCACTTCTGTATTTATTAGAGACTGAGGAGGTGTTTATTGGGCAGAGAGGCCCTGTTTTTTATAGCTGTCTGATGTGGACATTTTCTGCAATCACACAGACACATTCTATGATCTGCTGCAGGGTTCTGCTATGAGGGCTACATAAGACCTTGCCATTCAAAATGTGGTTCTTCAATCTTAGCATCACCTGGGAACAGATTAGAAATGCAGAATCTCAGGCCCCACCCCAGGCCCACTGAATCAGAATCTGCATTTTAGCAAGATTCTCAAATGATTCATATGTGCATCTAATTTGAGAGGCACTGGCCTCAGACATAAATGCATGCCACTTTAAAAAAATCAGAATTGGAGGCTCTCCCATACAATTTTAACCAGTGGATCTCAGTTCTGGGGTCAGGAGTGGATTTTCATGGGCTATGGAGCTTTTCAACACTGTTTAGAGGTTCTGGGATGGATGGATGTAGTTAGCTAGAAAAAACCTTGGAGGTGAGGCTGAAGTGGTCTCTAATTCCACCCTGACCTCCTTTCCCAGCCTGTGCTTGACAGCCATTGCTTGAAACACTTTCACATAACACAATTCAATTTGGTAGTTGAAAGAATGCTGGATTTTGAGTCAGATGACTTGACCCTCATCCTGGTTCTGTATTACTGAATTAACTGCATGACCTGAGTCAAAACACAGAGCCTGTTCCTTCATCCATAGACTGGTGCTAATCATGACAATTATGTTTACATTAGTAGGGTGTAGTGTTGAAATTATATAATGCATGTGAAGATGTTTTGGAAGTTAGACATTTCTGTATAAATGCCAATTTTTAATGATAATTAACTCCATTTTAAAAATAAATGAACTAAAGATTTTGGGCAGAATTATTAACTACTATATAATGTTAGGGGTAGAAGAACTTTATCCTTATTACGTCCTGTTTGACATTAGTGCCTCCTTTCTTATGTAATTGCCAGTTAGCCCATTTCTGTGCATGTTGCTGACTGATTTCAATAAGTTTGGTAGAGATAAATATATAGTCTGTAAACCAAAAATAAGATTCTAAGCCCCCCAACCAATTGAATGAACCACCCGCCACTCCTTGACCAAGGGCATTCTAAATTAACTGGAAAAACTATTTCAGGCCATGATGGGAAGTGGGGGTCGGACATGCCTCATTATGTGCTTTACCCTTTGGAATTCAGGGACAGCTGACCAGCATATAACATTAAAGCGGAGACCTTAAGACTGACAAAGCAGACTCTGTAGCAATAAGATACCAACATGACAGATAGCAGGCCCTAAAATAAATCTAAGTATTTTACCCCACAATATATTTCTTTTACATATTTTGAAATGGCCCTACAAAGCTGTCTTTTGTGGGGAAAAATCTGCATTCTGTAGAGAATTCCTTTCCATTTCCAGGTCTCCCTCACAAACCCCTTATCTAGGAGAGAATTAACTAAGAGTCAGGTACCTTTTTAACTCTGATAAGAAACACTATCTATTCTTTCTGAAGCCTTCTACCTGAAGGCTTCATCTGCATAACAAAAACCTTCCTCTCCACAAACCTTTATCTTAACCTAGACAGTCCCTTCTATTGATTCCAGGTTTTTAGACCAACTGTTTCAACCAATTGGCAATCAGGAAACCTTTGAATCCAGCTATGACCTGGAAGCTCCCCCCATCCCCCAACACCCACTGCCTGAGTTGTCCTGCCTTTCCAGACAAAACCAATGTACATCTTACATATATTGTTTGATTCAAGTCTTATGTCTCCCTAAAACATATGAAACCAAGCTGTAGCCCAACCACCTTGGGCACGCATTATCAGGACCTCCTGAGGCTGTGCCATGTCCTTAACCTTGACAAAAATAAGCTTCTAAATTGATTGAGACCTGTTTCAGATCCCGTCTGATTTACAGATCCCTTTGGGAAATCAGCATACTGGGTTGAATAGTGTAATGGTCTGAATGCTTATGTCCCTCCAAAGTTCATGTATTGAGACTTAATCTACAATGAAATAATATTAAGAGGTGGGGCTTTTTGGGAAGTGATTGAGACAGAGAGGGTCTACTCTCATGAATGCAATTCGTGCCCTCATAACAGAGGCTGAAGAGAGCATGTCTGTCTTTTCCACCATGTGAGGACACATCAATGATGCCCCATCTTTGAAGCAAAAAGTGAGCCCTTACCAGATACTGAATCTGCTGCTGTATTCATCATAGAATTTCCAGCCTTCAGAACTGAGAAATTAATTTCCGTTGTTTATAAATTACACAGTCTAAGGTATTTTGTTATAGCAGCAGGAATGGACTAAGGCAAATAGTATCTTCCCAGAATTCTTGTACATCCAAAAGCTCAGAATGTGATCTTATTTGGAAACAGGGTCTTTGCAGATGTCATTAGTTATGACAAGGTCATATTCAATTAGGATGGGCCCTAAATCCAATGACCAGTGTCCTTATAAGAAGGCCATGAGAGATATAGAGAGGCCCACAGATGGCAGATAGCTATGTAACAACAGAGGCAGAGGTTGGAGTGGTATCCAGGACTGTCAGCAACCACCAAAATCTAGAAAGAGACAAAGAAGGATTACTTTCTAGCACATTCAGAAGAAGCACAGCTCTGTCCATACCTTGGTTTTATACTTCTAGCTTCCAGAACTGTGAGAGAGTACCTTTCTTAGCCCGAGGAAATGAATATGGCCAGGTTATATTATTCAGTGAGAAGATCCAGACTTTAATGAGAGATAGAGCTAAGAACACTCACAGAGCCGTTTCATACATTCCTTTCAAAAGTAAATCTAATGTCATTTGAAAAGGACAGTAAAGTCATAGGGGTTTGGAACCTTAGTCAGCAGGAAAACCAATTTAATTTGGAGAAACTAAGTTGTATTTACTGCTGGAAGTATCCATAGTTACGATTTGTTAAATAGGTAATTAACACCTGCATTCTAAATAGCAGCCCAGGACAAGTTAGAACGTGTGGTCCGAGAAGCTGTAAAAACCACTCACACCAGTGGGATGTGGGAGAAATATAAATAAGGAAATACTACAAAATAACAGATTAAAACAGTTAGGTTAGCAACACGAAATTTCTCTGTTGTTAGGAAATTTAAAAACCAATTTTTAAAACACTTCCTCTAGTGGTGGTTTGTAGGTTAAAGGTGCTGAGGACTTCTCATCCTGTTGTCTAGATAAACCCATGTTTACATACGAAGCACCAGTAAGTTTAACTATGTACTGTAACTCATCTCTCTGCTGTTCAGCTCCGAGTCAAAGCAGGTCCTGCAGAAACGTGGTGGTAGTTACCTATGCGTGGCTCATCAGAACAGCATTTTTTCACATTGTGGGTAGCAATCCATTGGTGGATTATAAATCAATTTCATAGTCATAATCAGCATTTTTAAAAAAATGTAGAATAGAGCAGATGAGAGTAGAAAACAAAATATAAGAAAGGGTAAACAGTGTTTTGTAAAATGTTTGTTGATGTTTGCATATGTATACTAAGCCATATTCCTACCCCAAATGATGATAATAATAGTATTATATCAAATTATAATAATTATTACACTTTGATGATTCATATGAAGGTAACATGATCCCAATGTTTCTCAAGCTGAACTTTGGATAATTTCACTCAATAAGAGACAAGGTAGGTTACCTTCCGCACTCTGCAAAAAGGGACAGAACTCTTGCTCTTTTGACATAACTTTAGCTTAGGACTTCTACAAATTATCTACCTGTTATACCCCTGTGTATACCTTATCTACAACTTATTTATATGTGTATAGTTTCAGTGTTATGGTCCTATTGGTCCTTTCTTAGTTCTAACATTTGTATTTCTGATCTTTTGTTTACTGCTTTTGTATTCTGTTGCTAATTTGGGTTTTAAATAAAGTAGTTTACTTCATAATATTTCCTAGGGAATAAGTTGGGTTGATACATTTTCATTAATCACTAGCAAAGCTACTTAGTACTTAAATCTTCATCAAAAGAAAATGCCATATATTAGATTACACCCGGTCTTTAGTGCTATAGTAGGACAGTATTTTTGTTATTACTTTATTTTTTGAGACAGCGTCTGGCTCTGTTACCCAGGCTGGAGTGTGGTGGCATAATCAAGGGTCACTGAGACTTCCACCTTCTGGGCTCAAGCCGTCCTCCCACCTCAGCCTCAGCATCCTGAGTAGCTGGGACTACAGGTGCACACCACCATGACCAGCATATATATATATATATATGTTTATGTTTTGTAGAGGGGGGGTTTTGCCATGTTGCCCAGGCTGGTCTCAAACTCCTGGGCTCAAGTAATCTGCCTGCCTTGACCTCCCAAAGTTCTGGGATTATAGGCACAAGTCACTGTGCCTGGCTAGGACATTATTTTAAACTTCTGATGAAATCCTTCAATATTTAAGAAAAGTTAACATTATTGATAGACTATTGATTGATATTGGTTTCTAAATATGTGGGTTTTTTAGTTATATGATTTGCCTCAAAATAAGAAAAGAGACCCAATTTTTGATTAGGTAAATATTTATTCATCTTACATGACTTGAGATCTAGTGATCTTACATGACTTAAGTTATATATAACTTAAGTAGTTAATTTTAAAATAATTGATTCAATAGTTTTAAACTATAATATTAGCTTATAGGTCACATTTTGGATTCAAATCTCAGTTCTCTCACACACCTGGCTATGAGGAATCTACTCTTCAGGTAATAGAGGTGACAGCATTGAGATTAGAGCTTAAATATATCTAGTACCTAGTAAGTGCTTTTAAATAGTGGCTAACACTGCATGTATTCAACAAATAGTATTCATAGATGAAGACATATGTCTGCAATAATATTTGATTATCAAAGCAAAATTTAACCACCAAGATATTTAGTCTACAGATAAAAATACACCGAGTATATTATGACAAATGTCCAGATAATTTTCACATATAGCCTAAACATTTTCATGTTTAAATTTCTTACTTCTTATGTAGAAGTTTAAAATACTTCTGTAATTTCAAGCTAGGGATCCTCACTTGGTCGAATGCAATCAGTTTGTCAGTGGTAGACCTACATATGGTCAATCTATCACAGCCTGTGGCCACACCTTATTTCCTGTAGTCTGTCAAATATTCATCAGCTGCAAAGGGGAGGTGGCAGGTCACGTCTGAAGGCTACCACACATATCTTCTCTTCTGATGATGGAAAAAACAGTGGTTGTTCAGAAGCCTATCTTTTGTGTGGTACACAACTATTTTGAATCAGTCCCAGTTTAAAAACTACCCATTCCCCCCACCCTCCCAAAAGTCTTTCTTAATCTCCATAGGCAGAATCACTTCCTTCTGTGGTTTTCAGGAGCCTAAGGGTTCTTTGGATGTGCCTTGTGGGGCCACTGCTGAGAGAAGGAGAAGACTTAGTGGACAAGGCTATGGGAACTCCACTTTGGCCATGAACCAGGTGGAGCTGTTCCTGCGTATAGTGCTGAAGATGCTTAAATATGTAGAGAAGTGAAAAATTCTCACAGAAACACCTTAATGCTATGGTGTAACATATGCATGCATATAAATACATGCGTTTACATATATAAACAGATGTATATCTCCTTTGGAGATGATAATACTGATAAATATTGCTAGCTGTGCTTGAAGATATGGTGGAAAAGACCTGTGGGTGCCCAAAAGCCCTTTCCATTCTATTTACTCACAAATAGATGGTATTTTATTTGTGGCCACAGCTGTTGTTTGCAGAGTTGGTCACTGAGCACAGTGTTGTCTTTCAGACTTGTAGGTTTTCTAAATGCTAGGCTAGTTTTTTGTGTGCTAGGAATCTAAAATTTGACCTCCTAAAACAGGCAGAGGGAATGACTAAACACATTATATTACGATAGCACATCAAACTGCAACCCAGTGAGTCCTGGCTGCTGCTGGCCAGCTGCACCACATTAAATGGCCTGTAGGAGGCTGAAAGCTTTGTGCACCAGGAGAGACTGAATCATCGATTTTCTCCTACTATTGGAGTAATATTTAATGCTTTTGAATCATTTATATAAACATAACACAATATACAAAATGCATTTTGCCACATTATTTATAAACTAGTTTAGAATTCCTTAAAAAGGGGAATTTTGGAATTTTTCCAGGTCTGAGTACTTATCTTAAATGCTTATTGAATATATGTTATTTCCATCAAATTTTTATTTATGCAAATGCAATCCAACAAATACTATCTGTAACCCTTAGGCTTTCTTTATCTTATTTTCTAAGACATTAAGCTAAGTGAAACAAATTCTAAGCTTTCTACATAAATAAAGGAGTTAACATAATAATAATAAAAATATGCCCGGTGTCATTCTCACAACCCTATTCTCTCATTGCTTAAATAGTGTTTGCTTCTGAGAGTCTAAGTAGACAAAAGAACAGAGCACAGACAGATGATGACTTAGCAGTGCTACAGAAGACACAACTTTTATGCTGCTTGATCTTTTTGCTTTAAAGTTCTCATCCTAATGATGTGGTTGGGAGATTGTCAGGTACCACAGATTTGGCAGATAAATAAAGAACACCAAAATTCACAATAGGAATAGGCTGAAAGGAACTAATTTTCTCTCTGTAAAACCATGACTAGGTAGGTTGAAAATGAGAATATAATTGCCTGTTTGCATATTGGCATTCCTGGTCAGCCTGGGAAACACTGTGGGACAAGTTTTATTTACCTTGGATACCCTTCAGCCTACTTACCCTTCTCTCTACACCTTTCACGCCTCGTTGGGTCCTTTCTCTTCCCTGTCCAAATATCTGCCCAGGCAACCATTGCCTTCACCTCCTGTTCTACCAACCTGATATCACTATGAGAGTCAGATTATATCTTGACTCATCAGTAGAATTCCATCATCATCAGTAGAATTTTAGGCAATGGAGGTATTTTTTGATTAGTGGGGGCTTTTAAATTATACCACAAAACATTCACCTGTTATACCTAGTTGTAAAGCTGATATTACTGGAAAAATATATTTTGGTATAAGGGACCAGCATTCTTTTAAAAATTTACCACTTAAATTATATATAACCATCTTTTTCCTTTCCCAATTTCAACACCATTGACAGAATAAAAATTCTCTTTGAACTGAAACCAAAATACTTGGCTTTATTCATGTCACATACAATTGCCAGTTAAGAATAGTTTAAATGGAGTTGATTTATTGACTAGGTCTCAGGCTTTTAACTCTGCAATTTTTTCTAATTTTCAATAAAATAACCATATTTTCATTTAAGAACAGCATAAATTCTCTATTATTCATATTGTCTCTTTTTGCCTTTTTAAAAAATCTGAACATTATAATAAGGGTGATATCTCACATATTAATTATTACTTTTAGTCAACTAATTATAGTATTTACTCTCTCATTCCACTGGAAGTTTATTTGGTGCTAAATTCAACCTTTTAATCCTTGTTTCTCTTTACTGTACATGAGTTTATTTTATTTTGATTTATTCACTCTTTAAATCATTTCTCAACTTCAGTACTCATCGAAAAAGCTTTACAAGGACATTATTTCCTTCTCAGATTAATGATTTACTGTTGTTTATGTCTAGAAACTGATAGGGACAGAAGGCAAGGAAATTCTGGGCAGAAGAGGGTGGGTCTTCTGTGAGGGACCCTCAAACCCAAAAGCCTGATACTGTGGCCCAAAATGATAAATTATATCTCTGTTTTCCAGCTCGAATGTTGCCTTTTCTAAAACCACCCATGGCCTGCCCCACCCCCAGTCCTATGCCCATAAAAACCCCAGGCTCAGGTGACAGAGAGAGGAGAAGCAGCTGGACATTGGAGACTAAGGTTGGACATTGGAGAGAAGCAGCTTGACTTCAGAGGGACAACCTGATGATGTAGCTTTAGAGAGAAGTCTGGCTGGGGACAGCCAAATTTCATGGGAAGAATACCTCCAGCTCTGCCCGCTTTCTAGCTTCCCTTCCTGCTGAGAGCCACTATCATTAGCAATAAAATTCCCCGTATTTACCATCTTCAACTCCTTCATGAGACCTCATTCCTCCTGGATGCCAGATAAGAACTCAGGTGCCAGGAGTGCAGATGCAAAAGTCTGGCACAGTAAACCTATACTGAGCTATTAATACTTAAGCTGTCCACAGACAGCAAAGTTAAAACAGCACTGTAGCACTCCTTCTGGGGTTTCAGGGGTTGCAGACACCACCCTCAGATGCTGCTGTGGGGCCCCCATGGAGTTTTGCTCCTGCTGGTGCCTAAAAGCTCTCACCTTGGCTCCTGCATGCTCTCACCTGTGGTCCCCCTCCCGTGAGGGGTGGAACACAGCAGGATCAAGCAAGTGGAGTCTGCTCGTGCCACTAACGAAGTGGCTGGCTAGTTCCAGCACCTGTGCATCCCAGTCCTGCCCATGAAGGGGTCAGGGAAATATCCTGCCTCAAAATCTCCTTTATAATCTTTTATATTTAACCAACCTTTTCCAAAAGCATGTGGGAGTAAAAGTGATTTAAAATTAACCCATAATATAAACAAGTTAATATCATATTTTGCACAAGGTATCAGTGAGCTCCCAAGATCTCCTGGATCCTCTCCATGGATCTCCTGGCTTAGAAATAGTCTCCTGAGACCAGTTCCACATTTCCAAATTCTTCTGTGATATTTTCACTTACAAATCAATTGGTTCCTCTAGCCTTACAAATAGTTGAAAAAGGAAACTCATGATGATGCTCTCTACTCTACCTTCCTGCAAAGAATCCTTTCAGATTTTTCTATTTCTATTAAAAGTACTGCCTTTATTTCATTTTTCCACTTGGAAATTAAAGTTTTCCCCCCCGTTCTAATATTCTATGTCTGTATCTATGTTTATGTACAACTCTTCTTTCATAAGCTCTATATTGAAGTCCCTAAATTCAATTCACTCATCCTTTACACCCTTCCCCTTCCCATGTTAATTAAGAAAGTTAACTTCTCATTCCCAAACAACAGGATTAGCCTTCTAACTGGTTCAACTGCCTCCAGACTTGCTTGTTTTCTTTTTGGGGATAGAATGGATGTGGAGGAAGAGGGAATTCAAAAAGTGAAGGGTGCTTCCCATTGTCCTTATCTGTTTCATTCTCCCTGCAGCTTCTTCCTATTGTCTTAAAGATTAGTCATGCTGGGCACGGTGGCTCATGCCTGTAATCCCAGCACTTTGGGAGGCCAATCATGGGGTCAGGAGTTTGGGGCAGATCACAAGGTCAGGAGTTCGAGACCAGCCTGACCAACACAGTAAAACCCCATCTCTACTAAAAATACCAAAAAAATTAGCCAGGCATGGTGGTGCATGCCTGTAATCCCAGCTACTTGGGAGGCTGAGGCAGGAGAATCACTTGAACCCAGGAGGTGGAGGTTGTAGTGAGCCGAGATCATGCTACTGCCCTCGAGCCTGGATGACAGAATGAGACTCTATCTCAAAAAAAAAAAAAAAAAAAAAGATTAGTCATTTATCTTATCTTTCCTGCTGGATTACAACTCCTCAATAGTCAGGATATGTCTGATTGAGATCTGTTTACTTTACAACACCTAATACAATGCTTATACGTAGGTGCTTCATGAATTTCATGAATAAACTCTAATCAGTAATATTGATGAATTTATTTTTAATATTAAGTCTGTATCTCAATAGTTGGCTGAATTCTCAACACCAGTGTATGGTCCATTAAATTGTTTTAAATTCTCTCATCCTCTCTTCCCCCTTATATCAAAGTATCCTATTTGGATCTGAGGTGTAATCGCTTTTGTATGATTCAATTGCACTTTCAGGTATGCAGACTATCTTACTTTAACTACAAATTCCTCATAGAAACTAAAACCCAACCACATAAACAATTGCATTCAAACAACCCAACTGAGAACTATTTCCTTCTGAAGCCATTAAGAGGTTTCAATTATAAGTGAACATGGCTAGGAAGTTTAGAATGTTTAAACTGAGAATCCAAAGTGTTTTAACTATAAAACAAACAAACAAAAAGTAATATTGTCATCTCCCTATACAGTTTTCTTTTCTCCTGAACTTCATTTTCCTTCATCCTCCTATGGTTTGGATGTTTGTGTCCCCACTGAATTCATATGTTGCAGTCATAACCCCCAAGGTGACTATATTAGAATGGGGGAATGCTTTGGAAGGTGATTAGGTCTTGAAGGTGGAGACCACATCAATGGGATGAGAACCCTTATAAAAGAGGCCCAGGAGAGATGACATGTGAGGACACAGTGAAAAGGTACCATCTACAAACAAAGAAATGAGCCCTCGCCAGACACTAAATCTGCTGGTGTCTTGATCTTGGACTTCCTAGCCTCAAGAACTGTGAGAAAGAAATTTCTGTCATTTATAAGTTACTCAGTCTATGGTATTTTTTTGCAGCAGCCTGAATGTACTAAGACACATCCTTTTCCCCACTTCTCCTTTCTGAACTCTCTCCTAGTCAAAACTTAGGAAAGTACAATATTTAAAGTACAATCTCAACATCAACCAACTGACATGTCACAGGAGAGAATTCAAACAATTATATATTCATGAAATGTTTGCTGAAAAGTGTCATATCTGGAGAACCAAAGTAACATTTGAGTACTCCAGAAGACATACGAACATCTGATCTGATAAGACCGGGTCTGATCCTGGAACTCCAGATTGGCTGGGAAGTGCCTGTCAAGGGTCACCGGAGAGATTTAGAATGATCAGCTCCCTGGCTCCTGGCTTCTGAGTTGAGAGTGCCTTGTGGCCCTCTATCTCATCCATCCTTGGAATGTAAGTGTTCAATCAACAGACACTGTTGATTGAAATGAGAGGAATGCAGGACTCCAGGGACCTTGCACCTAACCTGGTATTTGCCTCAGCCGAGTACAGCTACTTATTGCAGTACCCTCAAAAGTACCTTGGTATTTCTATAAGGGAGAATGGCAATCCTGTGCTTGAGTTATTACATGAACAGTTGAATACATATAATATTTTCTTTCTAAAATGTAGTCTCCTGAAGGGAAGACTCTGTATCTTACAACCATACTGTCCATATCCAATACATTTCAAATGATAATGAGATTACTGTCATTCTTGAAATAAATTATGATAGAAATCTGTGAAGTGAGAGTTGCTCTCACCAGTAGGTGTCTCTGTTCGATCGTGCTCTGCCCCTAATTGCCCAGGGTTCTCCTGGAAATATTGATGTTACATAAAAGGCACCTTTACTTTAGTAACTGCATACTTTATAGAGAAGAGATAAAATAACTTATCTTTTTACTTAAATTCACTTTAGCTCTGAATTTGACCTTGCTTCACAGCCCTGGTTGCCGAAAATGTTGGAGTGCATTTTCAAGATAAACCCCCTTTCACCTTTTGGTACTGAAATTAGCTTTGTTGCTAAGCTTTATCTCACACAGATCAGTGGTGCATTTCTGGGCAAAACAGCAACAACTAAGCTTCTAGGTATGTGAAGCTGCTCAAAGGTAAAAATCTTTCTCTGAAACATTTATTCCCTTGCCCATAAAATGAAGCCCTGGGTTGAGCATCCTTTGGGATAATCTCAGGTGTTAATTACTGAGTGATGGTATAGGTAACAGTTAAGTATGCAGCCTCTGGCTCCAGACTATCTGGGTCCAAATCCTGGCTCTGCCTCTCATTACCTGATTGATCTTCTTTGAGCTACTTACTCACTTTGTGCTTCAGTTTCTTCATATATAAAAGGAGGATACTGATAATGCTAGTACTATATGATAAAGATGTTGTAGAGGTTAAATTATCTAAAGTGCTCAGAACACTGCAAGACATGATAGATTATATACATCTTTTACATATATAGGATACATATATATCCTATATATTATATATATATACATGTATAAAAGCTAGTTACCACTTTGCATAGTAGTATTGATGTACTAAGCTTACTGTAGGGAATACGTACACCTTTTTTGTGAATTGTCTCATAAAGACTATGAATGTTGGAATGGATGTAAATCTTGTGGCCTTTTTCCTGAAGTTAGTTATTTCATTCACCTCATGTATTTTCATAAGAGGAGGGCCGCCAGTCATCTTCAGAACACCTGAGAGGTTTTCCACTCACCACAACACAGGAAAGCTCTTTCCATGTGGAGTTGGGTTACATATTTTGGGTTGTTACAAACAGAACTTCAGAAATGAAGACAGTGACATAAATTGGGAAGGAATCATGGGAAAATGACTCACATGAAGATGCACACAACTTTTGATGACAAAGCCCAGGAGCTAGTCTGATTTTTTAAACAAGTTTGATTAGAATATAAACTGAATGATGTGAGATATTTAATAGTGATAACTAAACACTTACATGCATCAGCTCATGCCAGACTGTTAACCACATTTTAAGTTGGTACCATTATTATCCTTGATTGTAGAAAGGGAAACAGAAAGACCATGGTTAAGGACCATGAACAGTGCTAAATACCTGACATGTGTTAGTTCCTGTTGTCCTTGCCTCTACCTACCAGCTGATACTGTTGTTCTCAGTATACAAAACAGGAAACTGAGGCACAAAGAGATTAAGTAAATTGTCCATAGCTACTAAGTGGCCTAGCTGGGATTTGAACCCAGCCAGTCTGGTTCTAGAGATGGCCCTGTTAAAAGGAGGAAGTAGTGCAGTGGTTCTCAAACTTGAGATGGCACAGTAAGAATCACCTGCTGCAAGTCAGCCCATTGAGATGATGCTGAACATTGGAGACTACCATGGCAGCTGGAAAGTCCTGGCTAAAAAGGCAGTGTTGGTCTTTTACTTGAAGGCCATAATGGGAAGGGTACTCAGCTTGAGACCTGGCTCTAGTTTGATCAATGATATCATGGTACAGTCTTGGCTAAAACGAATCATTTGGTGCCTCAGTTTCCTTATTTGTTCAATGCTATTTCCAGGTCAAAGGCTTCGAATGGTGTGTGCCCCTGCGTGTGTTTGGAGGAAATAAAGTTGATTTCATTTGAGGGTTTTTTCCATTAAGGCTTATTTCATTAAGGCCCTAATACAGATCAGGTAAAATGCCCTCACAAAGATAAATGAATCCTGAGTGCCAATCCCAAATCTGTGTGTTCTCTCTGATAGTGAAGGGAAAACAAGGCTGCTTTCAAATCCACAAAAGTCATTGAGAAGACCCTGAAATGGGATCTAGCAATGCAGACTGTTGTCAGAGTTCCTGCCCGATAGAGACCTTATAATGCTGTAAATGGGAAAATGAATTCTCCACGTGAATACACATGTAATGCAGAAAATTGCTACTGATGCTATATACAGTTTAATTCCTTTTTTAAAAAGCCTTGAGAACAGAATAAACACATTATACTTGGATGGTATATTGAAGAAGTCTCCTCTATAGGAAATGACTTTAGGATTATAATTTTCCCTTCCTTCAGCAGTGTCTGACAATGCATGATGAAGAACTAGAATGGAGTATCCAAATTCAGACCCTGAAGGTCTTTTTGTTACACTTCAAACCACAGCACGAGGCAAACTCAAATTTCTATAGTCAGAATACACTTTTAACTTTGTTCTTATGCTCCTGCCCTGCACTGTTTTTAATGAGAAATATTTGCATATTAAATAGTGATCCATATCTGGCAACTTCTCTCAACCTGTTATAATTTTGCTTTTATCCCTGCTCTTCTAATGAAACGCTTGTCTCAGGGATCACTGATCCTAACTTGTCCCTGAATTCAATGTCACTTTACAGCCCTTACCTTTCTTGACTCTTTGGTGGAATTTTACTCCACTGACCACTTCCAGTAGAGTTTCTTAAAGCCCTCTCTTCCCTTGGGTTCCATGATGCTATGGCACTCTCTTCATTTTCCTCTTACCTTCCTGGCTACTTCTCAATCTCCATTGTGTATGCCCTTTATGTATCCCTTCGATCTTGGTGTTTTTTTCTATACTCTTATCATCATTTCCTCCAGTGGTTCCCTGTATCATCTATGCATTGGTGGTTCTTAAATCCACCTTTGATGGTTCTATGTATTGGTGGTTCTCAAATCTACATTTTCAGGGTAGATGACATTACTACTCCCACTAACACTACTCCCACCACCAGCACTACCACCACTGCCACCAGTAAAGATTGATTGAGGTTAAGTGCCTTACAAAGATTATTTCATGTATTTCTCTCAATAGCCTACGAAGTAGGTAACATTATTAACACATTTTTATAAAAAAGAAACTAAAGCTCAGAGAGGCTTAGCAATGTAACATGTACAAGCCCACACAGCTCATAAGTGACTTGAGCCTTGGTCTCCCCTGACGTGAAAGTCCACATTGTTGTGACTGTTGTATATGCCAACATGTGAGGACTACCAACAAGAGGAGTCACACAGACAATTGGGATCTCTGTCCTTAGCTTCAGATCTGTCAATTCAAATGTCAGCTGAATATTTCCCCTAAGATGTCCCATGGGTACTTTTCACCCAAACATACCTCAAATAGAATTCACCATCTTTCCTCTGGCACTAAATCTATTCCTCCTCCATGTGTCACAGCTTAGGGGAAGGTCCCACCATCCCGCAGTGATGCAAGCATCCTTGATTCCTCATTTCTTCTTCCATTATCATCCAATCAGTCCCTAAAGCCTAACCAATTGACCTCTTAAATTGACCTCTTAAATATCTCTCATACCTCCTCATTACTCTTCATCCTTTTTGCCACTACCTGAGTGTGGGACTGCCATAATTTCAGCCCCCAGATTCATGCCCAAACCTTGGAACTGTCCTTCCTCCCATTTCTTGCTCCTCGAGTGCATCCACCATGTTGTAACAGTCAGCTCTTTAATACTCCCATCACCTCTAATCTTCCCATTGTCATCACCATAAAGCTTGTACTCCTGACGTGGATTACAAGGCACTCCGTGATCTTGTCCTGCCAAACTCTAAAGGTTCTCCCTCACCTCTTGCCCCCTGTGCCTTCCTGCCACTCCTCTCCTCCACCCCATGCTCCAGAATCCCTTTCCCTTCCTCTCACATGCAATGTTCTCTCTTGTCTATGAGTTTTTGCATATTTTGGTCCCTTTGCCTGATGCGTTCTTCTTCCCCTTTCTCCCTTGATTAACTCTCCTCATTGGGTTCACATCTTATAGCACATGTCCTCTGGGACCATGTGTCACCTGGGACCCATGAGCTGCACCCATGTGAACCCACAGCTCTCTGTGCCTTCCCTATCAGAACACTTACCACATGGAGCTGCCCTGGATTATTTGCTGTTGTTTTTGGCTCATTAGTCTCTAAGGTTTGCAAGGACAGTGGCCATATCCACATCAATTAAAAAAAAAATACTTCTAACCCCAGGACGTGCTACATGACCGGTGCTTAATAAATATTGTTGACTGTCTGTTTGACTACACCTGGAATTCCAATCTTGCTGAAACTGTCTGAAAAATGGCTGGGAAGAAAAATAGTAACTCGTTACTCTGCTGTATTGCCACATGTGTCAAAACCAAGTTTAGATCAGCCCTTGGTTCAAGTCTCCTTGGGTCAGGGAGTTTCTGTAAGCCAGGCCCCACTCTATGAGAAGGAAATAATCCTTTAAAGGGCCTTCCTTGCAACTCTGATTACTCTTCCAAGGAAGCAGAGGGATGTGTGAGGTGCTCTGACTCAGCTCCTGTGCTCCTGCTGCTCTGCAGCTGTTGCCTTTGTCTAAACCACATCTCGTTGGCATCTTCTTTGCAACAAAATAATGTGAAAACACCTTAGCCACACTGTTTATAATTTTATCCCATACTTACTTACCTTTCCAGTCTCATCTACTTTCCCTGCCCAGCTATGCCTCTTTTCCTATACTATGCTGTGAGCTCTTGGAGGGAAGAAACTATGTTTCATTCATTGACCCATTCATTCATCAAGTACTAATCAGTCCACCAATTAGCTGAGCCCTACTGTGGGCCAGGTACTGGAATAAATAGGTTAAGAAAATCAGACATGGCTTCTGTTCTAATATTGGGGAGATAGACATTAGCAAAATAATCAATAAATGAATTGATTTACAACTGAAATTAGTTCTATAAAGGAAACACTGAGGTTCTATGCAATAAACACGACCAACCTAAACTAGAAGGTCAGGGATGCTTCTGTGAGGAACTGATGCTTAAGATGAAGGAAAAGAAAGAGCTAAATTAGGTATAAAATGGGGAGAAAAGTTTATATTCCTTCATGGTTCAAAAATCTCTCTGGTGCATGGCACAAAAAAGGAGCTCAATAAATATCTGCTGAAAGAATCAGGCAAAGTAAAAAAAAAATACCCAAGAAAAAGTCAGTTTAGACATTTTCTTAGAGGAGGACTAACCAAGCTCTGCATACAATGTGATTCAAAGGCTTGAAATTTTCAGGATGTGCCATAAGAAGAGATAAATGGTCTTTGTTCACGTGGAGGATGACAGTTCTTGTAGACAGGTGTACAGCTTTTTTCCTTAACTCATAAAGGAAAAAATAAATTGGAAGTTAAATGTAAGAACTTATTAATTCAGGTTGTAAACCTTATTATATAATACTCAGGGTATACTAAGGCTATAAACTTTTAAATTTGTCCATTGGGCTCACAGGCAATAGGGAGGCTACCTTCAGCTACCTCTGAATCGAAATGACTAAACATAGGGACATATAGGCAGAGACAGAGAGTTACTGATGCTTTCAAGCCCACTTTTGGCATGGTCCGACTGCAGAAACTTTTAAACACAGCTTTGATTTTCTTTTTTTTTTTTTTTTTTGAGACGGAGTTTTGCTCTGTAGCCCGGGCTGGAGTGCAGTGGCCGGATCTCAGCTCACTGCAAGCTCCGCCTCCAGGGTTCCCGCCATTCTCCTGCCTCAGCCTCCGGAGTAGCTGGGACTACAGGCGCCCGCCACCTCGCCCGGCTAGTTTTTTGTATTTTTAGTAGAGACGGGGTTTCACCGTGTTAGCCAGGATGGTCTCGATCTCCTGACCTCGTGATCCACCCGTCTCGGCCTCCCAAAGTGCTGGGATTACAGGCTTGAGCCACCGCGCCCAGCCCACAGCTTTGATTTTCTATTTGCAAACATTTTTTTGTGTTAGAGAATCCAAATATGTCTCTGTACTCCTTCCAGGTTGAATTCTCCTTTTAGGTTGCATGAAACCTTTAGGGAGGGGCTTCAAGCAGAATCTGCTCTGCTGAGCATACCATGAGCCTTGGATTGACTTTATCTGTTCCATCCATCTTCTGCTTTGCATAGTTTACAGCTCTTCTTCCTCTTCCTCTACTTCCTCCTCCTCCTCCTTCTTCTACTTTTAAATAGTTTTTTTTTTTTTGACACGGAGTCAGGCTGGAGTGCAGTGGCATGATGTTGGCTCACTGCAACCTCTGCCTCCTGGGTTCAAGTGATTTTCCTGCCTCAGTCTCCCAAGTAGCTGGAACTACAGGTGTGCACCACCATGCCCAGCTAATTTTTGTATTTTTAGTAGAGAACAGGTTTCACCATGTTGGCCAGGATGGTCTTGGTCTCTTGACCTCGTGATCTGCCTCCCTCGGCCTCCCAAAGTGCTGGCATTACAGGTGTGAGCCACCGCGTCCAGCCTTAAATAGTTTTTAAAGGTTGCAACTTGGTTTTATTTATCAAGGATACTTCATGGTTGGTTAATTCTTCATAAATAAAAGTAGCAAGAAACACACACTTATCAGCAAGTACCTATTTTTACTTCCAAGCAAATAAACATTGATTTGTTTCTCTGCTATTAATGGAAATGTTCTATGGCAGTACTAATTGTACCACACCTAAGGTTAGAATATGAGGAGATACATCTTTGTAGTCATAGACACCCATGGTCATAATTGCCCAGTGCGTCCTACAAGGACAGGTAATACGAGGTCACAACTGGTAGCTCTGGTGGCAAAACTCTGATATTTATAATGGAAAACTTAACATTAATTAGAAAGCAATCAAATGACAAGGCAGTCTTTGCTGTCGGGAAAGATATATTTTAAAAAGTCAAAACATTGTGAGTCACTCTCTTACGATGCAATTCTCTATTTTGGCTCCACCTCGTTAATTTGCAAACCAACTTCTACTCTAACAGAGGAAATGATTTTTTTACATAAAATCACCAAAGCAGCTTTCTTTCACCATATAGTTTAAATTTTACCGAGTATCTTTTAAACTATTTTTAAACCATTGAACACTTTGGTTGTAAAAGAAATGGAAACAAATACTTTTTCTAAATTATAAATTCTCTTGTTTATGTGAGCTAATCCCAGGACTAATGAAGGTGACCCAAACCTCTCCTGGAAGTGTTTTTGATACTAGCCAGAGTCACAAGATCTACAGGGGACTGAAAAGCAAAAGATTCATTGGCTTCTTAAAATAGGAGTTTTAGACTAAAAACCATACATGGCTAAATAAATTAAACCATCAGAAATGAATTGTTTTTAGTGGAAAAGAGCAAAAGGCACAAGGCCTGGGTCTCACTTTGCTATGTATTTCTTCCTTCCTTAAAGCTTCCTTAAATATAGCAAACAGTTTTACTCATGTGCAAAAACAAAGTCTAAGATATTCACCTGAAAATGAAAATGGCAGCTTCAGAGCTGCTTGACAACTTAACAAAAATGTTGAGAAGAAGAAAGAAAACTGAATTTTGGCTTACTTCTGATAATAGAGGAGAAAGGTCTTGTTCAGGGTGAATCCAATGGGTTTGGCTTGAAATTGTCTCTGCTATGGGCAGTGACCCTGAGGGATTCTAAATTCGTTCATGGGCACCCTTGATCTGTATCCCAAACATCTTATATGAATTCCGGATGGTCCGGTGGCATTTGGTGAGCATGGTATACTGCATGAGTTCTGGATGGACTCAAATAATCAGTTTTTCCAGCATTCTTGGTGGGTTCAGAGTTAAAGTCAGGCTTTTGGAACACAATGGGGATCTGACTGAAAGCCTTTTTGCTATAAGGAAGCCTGCCTCTTACCCCCAGCAGTTGAAGTGCTCTACTTCCTAACAGACAGTCAATGGCATTGCAATACTCGTGCTCTCCGACAACCAGAAACAAATGCCCACAGCAGAGGACTGCAGTCAGCTGCACCGAGTGACCTCTCCACCCTGCTTAAGTGCCATTACTCTTCTTGTACTGAAAGCTTTCTTCCTTATAAAATTGCCTCATGCCATTAAAATTCACTTAACTTTCTAACCCTCTTACAATTTTAGTGCACAAATATTTCTATAAAGTTCTGAGTTTCATGTTTATTTTCTGCAATTACACTTCCAAGTACCTTTCCTTAAGTTCCATCTGAATGGCCAAACTGAAGTAGAGAGCTGTGGAATTCTGGGAACTGGGGATATTTTAGGTGGCCAGACTGAAGGGGCAAAAAGGACAGGAGAGAATCCTTGATAAAACTCTGTTAATTCAGCCTATGAGTGCATTTCATCACTTGGTTCATTCAGTCTGCAGTGAGCTTTAAAAATATTCAATTACCTTCATTTTCAGAAGTCAAGCTTAGCTTCTAAGAGATTTTGATAAACTTTTAAAGACTTTGGTTCCTAGGCCATAACCATTTGATAGATAGGAGTCAGGAACACTGAAGGTGAAGTCAGTACTTAGCAGGTGTTTCATGGTTAAAAGATTGTCATGGTCATCATCATTCTCCAGATCTTGTGGAAGAGTTCACTTATAGCTGTCTCTCATCCTTCCATCCAGCTATACATCTACCCAATACAAGGTACAAGGAACACAAAAGTGAATAAGACAAAGTTCCTGTCTCCTGGATGCTGTATTCTTGTGCAAAGGAAAGAGGGAGGAAGGGAAGAATGGAGGAGGGAAGGAGGCAAGTAAGGGGAGAGAGGGGTGGGGAGGCATTTGAACAAGGGATTATAATATGGAGTGATAAATTTTCAAGTAGATGTTTATGTAAGGTGCTATGGGAACACTAATGAAGAAACATTTTAAAAAATAAAATAATTTTAAACAACAAAACTACTTAGAGGTAACCACCTAAGCTAATTTAATTTGTATATTTCTTTCTCCTGTCTAATTGTTAAATGATTTCTTTTTTGTTCTTTTTCTTTTTTAAAATTTCCAACTTTTAAGTTCAGGGGTACACGTGCAGGATGTGCAGACTTGTCACATAGGTAAACATGTGCCATGGTTGTTTGCTGCACAACTCATCCCATCACCCAGGTATTAGTCCCAGCATCCACTAGCTATTCTTCCTGACCCTCTTCCTTCTTCCACTCTCTGTGTTAAAAAATTTCAAAATGTCCAAATCTGTTTCAAAGTGCAGAGGAAAAATGGGGTGAAGTTAATATTATACAGAAAAGTGAATAACTTTCAAAGAGTCTAAAACTATCTATACACACTTTAAAAATCATGTAGCTATGCATCTGAGTAATGCTATATTTATCTGTAAGCACATTGATGAAAGTGATTGGTGATACAGCCAACTTCTACACACAAGAGTAAGGCATTTGGATAAAAATAGAAATAGATGAAAATAGAAAAAAGATGGTATAAAAATAAAAAATGAGAAAGGAAAATGTTCCAATTACTCTACTTCTCAAACACCTTTAACAAACAACCCAGAGGTCTATTTTTACTTATACTACTCAAATGGGAGTAAGGCAGCTTTGGACTGTGGTTATTTGTTTATATTTCCCCATGGTTTTATCTCCCCTTTAGCATGGAGTCTCGTCAGGGGTAAAGAGTTGTGTCTTATCCATTTAAGTACTCCATAAAATTAAGTTTTTTTTGAATAAAGAAATATATTTTTCCTTCTAAAACCTAGGTAATCCACCTAGAAAAGGTAGAAGGAGAAATTTGTATGTTATTGACATGATAAAAATGGAGGTATCTGGCTTCCAAGACGTCCAGCTTTCATGGGAAAGAACATCTTTCCATAGGTGACCTTTGATTCAGAGTCATTGGAATATTTGAGAGGTTATTTCCAACAACTTGAACCTCATTCTCTGGCCAGGAACTGGCATAATTTCCCTTAAGTAGTTTTATTAGTTAATTCATTCATTCATTCATTCATCCATTCATTCATTTATTTTTGAGATAAGGTCTCACTCTGTCACCCAGGCTGGGGTGCACTGGCACAATCATAGCTCACTGCAGCCTTGACCTCCCAGGCTCAAGAAATCCTCCTGCCTTAGCCTCTCCAGTAGCAAGGACTACAGGCATGCACCACCATGTCCAGCCAGTTGAATTCTTAGGTTATCCAGCCAGTGACAGACATGGGTTGGAGCACAAATGCCCCAGCTTCTTTCCTTGTGTGGGTGGTCAATTCTGACCTCCACCTACCAGCAGTCCCTGCCAGAACTCAACCTCAAACACCCAAAGTAAAGACCTGGTCCTCAACACACCCAGTATCAGGCTCTTTCCCTTCGCTAATCACCTACTAGTGCTACCAGGGATCACCTCTCAAATAAACCACTTGCCCTCACATTTTTGTTTCAGGATCTGTTCCTGGGACAACTCAAGAGTTTCAGTGCTTGCCTTCAAAGCAATCTTAAACAAAAAGAATTTCAGACTAGAGGGGTGAACACAACTAGAATTTTTACTTTCTGAGCTACTTCAAATTCCATACTCAAAGAAACCCAAATTTTAGAATTAGAAATGAAATAGAGGTTATCCAAAACCACCCTTATTTCTGAAGATAAATAAATAAGAGCTTTGAATAAGGTTACAAGTAGTGAGCAGCAAATCTGGGACCAAATCTCTGATTTCCCATCTTATTGTTTAGAGATTTTTCCACTATGTATTTCCTCACAGATGGAGGAAAAATAAGATGCAGGGAAAGAAATATGCCAATTTTCCTTAGTAATCAACTGTCAGACAAAATCACAGAACAAGTCAGTAATACTATCTTGAATACTAAAAGTAGATATCACTAATATCCTTAAGTCATATTATCTCCTAAAAGCTGAATAAGTCCCTCCTACAGCAATTGGATTACTCATTCAGTTGTTCATTTAATGATTATTTTATGAACTTCAGCTACAGATTAGGCAATAGGCCCTATCAGAGTGAAATAATAGACATTTCCTCCATTGATAAAATTTTCAGTCAAATCTACCTCAAACCCCAGGAGAGTTCAATATCCATGTAGCATACCCTTCTAAAGCCCTAGCATTTCAGTTTCTGAACCTTCTTAACTTCAATTATCTCCCAATTCATCTTTCCACATCCATTTCCCCACCAGGACCCTGCTATGACCTGGCACTACTCCAGATCTGAAATCTCAAACTCTAAAACTCCACCCTCTGATCACAGCTTCATATCCCTCTGGTTTTCCCTTCACTCTCCATCCACAACACCTATCTTTGGCTCTTCATCATGGTCCTTTGTTCCTTAAGTCCTTTCTATTTAGGCCCTTTTAGCTTCATTTCCTTCTTCTTTCAGTCTAGATTCCATCGTTTTGCCAACACTTCAATTTCATTACCCCCTTGTCTATCTGCTACCTCCACCTTCCCATAGATTAATCCAACCATTTGTCATTTTTAAGTCCTGTACTTGGTCCATGGACCACTGCTGAAGAAATTCGCCCTACTATGTTGACTAATGTTACAAAAGTCTCAAAATACAGAGTCTTGGCTGAGCCCTTCACATTACTGAATGGTCCTGTCTCACTTGCTGAGTACTTCCCTTTTCTGCTATAACTTCCCTGCTCCCCTCAAGACATCAACTCAAACCTATCTCCTCTATTCACTGGTGACCTTGTTTTCTCCTTCAACAGAAAACAAAGCACCAGGCTTAAAGTAGCCCAAATTCCTACCCTGCTTCTCCAACACAAAATTATCTGCACTTGATGGTCATTGCTGACGGGAATGCAAAATAGTGCAGCCTCCACAGAAGGGAGTTTGGCAGTATCCAGCAAAAGTGCATATACCTTGACTCAGCAAACCCACTTCTAGGAATCTATCCCAAAGATAAAATGGCAAACACACACACAAGCCTATTAATTCTAGCACTGTTGTAAGAAGAAAAGATTGGAAATGACCCAAATGTCTTTCAGGACCATAAACTATGGCACATCCACAATGGAGCACTGTGCAGCTGTACAAAAGAAATGAGGATCTTCATAGATTATAGTGGAGTGATCTTTAGTATTCATTAAGTGAAAAAAGCAAGGTATAGAAGAAAGTTATAATGTATTGCTTTTGATGCAGAAAAGGTGGTAAAGATATGAATCTATATACATTTTTGTTTATGTTTTCAAAAGGAATAATGTGTAGCTCTTTGACTCTTACATATTGACTACTGCCTGGATATCCCAAGGCAGGGTTTTGTCTCTTTATTTGAAACCCTGCTACTGTTTCTTACCAGTCACTTGCTAAAATGTGCCCAACATTGTCACTGCCCTCAGATAGTCTGCCACCTCCTCCTCACTGTACTGTTGGAGTCATCTCCTGCAGCAAGTCTATGCCTCCCACTGGATCCCAGCTTGCTATTCTTCCTTGCCTGGCTCATTGTGTTCCCACGGGTCTCTGGCCTACTGCTTCCAGAGTAGAGGAGTACAGATGGCCCAAGTCATGAAATAACGATGGTTTCAAAAGCTACCACATCTTTGCTATTGTGAATAGTGCTGCAATGAACCTATGAGTGTGTGTGTATTTTGGTAGAATAATTTATTTGGATATATACTCAGTAATAAGATTGCTGGGTCAATTGGTAGCTCTGTTTTAAGCTCTTTGAGAAACCTTCAAACTGCTTTCCACAGAGGCTGAACCAATTTACATTCCTACCAATGGCGTATAAGTGTTTCTTTTTCTCTGCAGCCTTCCTAATATTGGTTAATATTTGACTTTTTAATAATATCCACTCTGACTGGTGTGAGATGGTATCTCACTGTAGTTTTTATTTGAATTTCTCTGATGATTAGTAATGATGAACATTCTTCATGTTTGTTGCACACTTGTATGTCTTCTTTTGAGAAGTGCCTGTTCATGTCCTTTGCCCATTTTTTATGGGCTATTTGTTTTTTGCTTATTGATTTTGTTTAGTTCCTTATAGATTCTGGGTGTTAGATCTTTGTCAGATGCATAGTTTGTGAATATCTTCTCTCACTCTGTATGTTGTCTGTTTATTCTGCTGATAGTTTATTTTGCTGTGCTGAAGCTCTTTAGTTTAATTAAGTTCCACATGTCAATTTTTGTTTATGTCACAATTGCTTTTGGGGACTTAGCCAAAAATTCTTTGCCAAGGCTGACATTGAGAGGGGCATTTCCTGGGTTTTCTTTTAGAATTTTTATTGTTTGAGTTCTTACATTTAAATCTTTAATCCATATTGAGTTAATTTATATATATGATGACAGTTTGGGGTCCAGTTTTATTTTTCTGCAAATGACTAGCCAGTTATCCCTGAAACATTTATTGAATAGGGAGTTCTTTCCTTATTGCTTGTTTTTGTCAGCTTTGTCAAGGTCAGATATTTATAAGTATGTAGCTTTATTTCTGGGATCTCTATTCTGTTCCATTTGTCTATGTGTCTGTTTTTGTATCAGACCCTGCTGTTTCGATTATTGTAGCCTTGTAGTATAGTTTAAAGTCAGGTAGCATGATGCCTCTGGCTTTGTTCTTTTTGCTTAGGATTGCTTTGGCTATTCAGGCTGTTTTTGTTTTGTTTTGTTTTGTTTTGTTTTGTTTTGAGATGGGGTCTCACTATGTTGCCCAAGCTGGTCTTGAACTTCTGAGTTCAAGTGATCCTCCTGCCTTGGCCTCTGAAAGTGCTGGGATTACAAGCATGAGCCACCACACCCAGCCTGTTTTTTGGTTTCATATGAAATTTTAGAATACTTTTTTCTAATTCTGTGAAAAATCATGTTGGTTGTGTGAGAGGAATATCATTGAATCTATAAACTACTTTGGGCAGTGTGGCCATTTTAATGATATTGATTTTCCAATCTATAAGGATGGGATGTTTTTCCATTTATTTGTGTGATCTCTGATTTATTTCAGCAGTGTTTTGTAGTTCTCCTTGTAGAGATCTTTCACCTCCTTAGTTAGCTATATTCCAAGGTATTTCAATTCTTTTGTGACTATTGTAAATGGGATTGTGTTCTTGATTTGACTCTCAGCTTGAATGTTTTTGGTGTATAGAAATGCTACTGATTTTTGTACATTGATTTGATATCCTGAAACTTTACTAAAGTCATTTATCAGTTTTGGTATAGTCTTTAGGGTTTTCTAGACATAAAATCATATTGTCAGTGAAGGGACATAGTTGGACTTCCTTTTCTATTTGGATGACTTTTATTTCTTTCTCTTGCTTGATTGCTCTGGCTAGGACTTCCAGTACTATGTTGAATAGGAGTGGTGAGAGTGGCCATCATTCCCCTCAAGGGGAATGATTCCAGCTTTTGCTCATTCAGTATACTGTTGGCTGTGGGCTTGTTATAGACAGCTCTTATTATTTTGAAGTATATTCCTTTAATGCTTCATCTGTTGAGGGTTTTTATCATGAAGGGATATTGGGTTTTATTGAAGGCTTTTACTGTGACTATTGAGGTGATCATATGGTTTTTGCTTTGAATTCTGTTTAAGTAGTGAACCACAGTAATTGATTTGCATATGTTGAACCTGCCTTGCATCCCAGGAATAAAGCCTAGGTGCCCATCAATGGTGGATTTGGATAAAGAAAATATGGTACATATACACCATGGAATACTACACAGCCATAAAAAATGAAATCGCATCTCTTGCAGCAAAATGGATGCAGCTAGAGGCCATAATTCTAATCCAAATAAAGCAGCAAATGGAAAACCAAATACAGCATATTTTCACAAGTGGGAGCTAAGCATTGGGTACTCATGGACATAAAGATGGGGACAATGGAAACAATAGACACTGTGGACTACTGGATTGAGAAACTACCTATTGGGTACTATGTTCACTACCTGGGTGATGGAATACATACCCCAAACCTCAGCATCATGTAATATACGCATGTAACAAATCTGCACGTGTAGCCCCTGTATCTAAAAGTTGAAATTAAAAAATAAAAAGTACATTTCTAGGAAGCTCAACAAAGTTGGAAAGGCATAGGAAAGATAAGGGAAACTTCTGGCTTGGTTTGATAAGGGCCCTGGCTTGACTTCAATACATTTGGTAAGTATAGTTTAAGCCAATGTTGCTTTGGCCTCTAATGCAGTCCAGGGACTATTTCAGACAAAATAAGTGGTCAGCTTTCCAATGTTAAAGGTGTTCAGTGGTTCCAAAGAAATTCTCCTCAATTCTCTCCAAATACATCAGTCCTTGTTAGATATGCAAATCCTCCTGAATTCCTATAGAGAAATAAATCCCCATTAAAAAACAGACTTTGAAGTGTGAAACAAAAGATAGATAATCCATTTCCCAGGGTTCAAGGGCTGCTTTTGGAAAGCCCAAGAAATCCATTAAAAGCTAGAGGTATCAGAGGTGTGCCTTTCGTCACTGCCTAGTGTAGCTCTGTCCCTCCAAGAGAGCCTGTGACAGTTTTCTCCAAGACGCACCCCCCATATCTGAGAACAGGGTGCACCCAAGAAGTCAAAATTGCAAATGAAGAACAAAGTGTCGAGGTGAAATTTCTTTATGCATGGAATTCTATTACTTCCACATTTAGGATTCATTTAAAACAATCATCCCTGCTCCCCAAGCAATAGTATTTCAAAGGTGATATCAAAACAGCCCAAATGTGTGGGCTGCTGGAAACAGAAGTTATGAATTAATGAATTTGGGACAAAGAGACAATGTAAATAATTTGGATCAAATCTAAGCTTCAGTTTTACATGGCTGTGTCATTCTGGTCATGGAGCTAATTTTAAATGATTAGCTGCTATCATCTTTTAAATAGGTTCTTAAATAAAACACTTAATTTTGATCTATGATTACACAGATTACACATGCAAAACAAGGAGAGGGCATTGAAATATTCGGTGTATAATTAAAACTGAAGATGATTTATATTTCAAATATCTTAGTGGCAAAATTTGGTTTTCTGAATTTGATGTTCAGGTAATTTCTTATATTCTCTACTATCCTGCTAAACTGGATGAGTTAGGATCTGGAGGCTTAATTACTCAGTTTTATTGTGTACATGAAAAAGGTAAATTAGATAATTTTTTTGCTTTCACTTGATTTTGTATTATTTTATTAGTTTTCTATTATCTACAGAGTAAAATTCAACAAAAATGTAGGGTGGCCGCTATATTCTAGGTGTAAGGGATTAGACAAAATTAATAAGGTGTGGTCTCAGTCAAACTGTAGGGGCATGCATAGGAAAGATCAAGGCAATTTTCTACATTGTAATGACATAATAAATAAAAGCTCCATCTGGAATTGTTTAGAACTTAGAAAATGCATTTATGTTACATAAGTCTATGCAACTGCAAGCATAACCCTAGTCTGTATTTTCCATAAGGCTATTCCAATTTCTTAGTCTAGAACAACAACAACAAAAAGCAATTCAAAAATGCTCTTTTGGGGTAAATAGATATTGACAATGAGAGTGAAAATAAATTTTCTGATTTTGATGTCTTTTGATGTCTTTGTTAGGCTTGAAGATATGAATGACTCATTTCTTGACTTTTTCTTCCTAGTGACAGAGCCTAGATGTAGAAGAACCCTCAATTAAGATAGTATATGAAAATCAGTCATTTTGAAAAAGCACAGTGAGAAAGGGAATTTCTGAGTTTTAAATGCAACGCTTTTTTTGAAATATCTTCTGGATCATTGAAATTAGTGTATTTGATCTAATAATTTAGCACTAAGAAGCCTGATATTTGCTGCTGGCAAAATTAGATATATTAGTATAACCTTTGTATATTTACAGAAACACATATCTGCACAAATGTTTAAATGCAGTAGTTTCATACATAAGCATAAAGATTCATACATAATTATGAATCTGAAAAGGACAGTTTGCTCAACCTTTCTGCTATAATTTGAATGCTTCATTTACTCATTCATGAAATACCATTTAGTGTTGACTTTATTTTTTATTTTTTATTTTTTTATTATACTTTAAATTCTGGGGTACATGTGCACAATGTGCAAGTTTGTTACATATGTATACGTGTGCCATGTTGGTGTGCTGCACCCAACAACTTGTCAGCACCCATCAACTCGTCATTTACACCAGTTATAACTCCCAATGCCATCCCTCCCCCCTCCCCCCTCCCCATAATAGGCCCCAGTGTGTGATGTTCCCCTTCCCATGTCCAAGTGATCTCATTGTTCAATTCCCACCTATGAGTGAGAACATGCGGTGTTTGGTTTTCTGTTCTTGCGAAAGTTTGCTGAGAATGATGGTTTCCAGCTGTACCCACATCCCTACAAAGGACATGAACTCATCCTTTCTTATGTCTGCATAGTATTCCATGGTGTATATGTGCCACATTTTCTTAATCCAGTCTGTCACTGATGGACATTTGGGTTGTATATAATTTTTAAATGTGGTATGTTTCTTTCTACCCAAGATCCCTTTGTGAAGAAAATGATTTATCATTTCTAAAAATATGCCCCTGTGCATTATGTTTTAATAAAGCAAAAATTAGTAAATATTTGCCTTTCTTTTATATTTCAACAAAATAAACTTTGTCATGAAAATTCAGGTTTTAAAAGGCTCATTATATGCTTTGAAAAACTGCTTGCACTAGGCTAATTCTGTTTACTGGAGAAAAGCCAACCAAATACTATGATTCTCAAGAAAGGTAAATTATAGGAGAACCTACAATGTATAAGGCACAGTCAAGGGAGGTATTTGAGAAGGCCTGGGATAGGAGGAAATAACACCTCAATGAACTGGTGAGGAACAGCCTGTTTAAGAGTGAAAGAGACAAGTGAGAAAACTGGGCTGTGTCCCTTATCAGTTGTGTGTCTTTGAGCAAGAAACTAAATCCCTCAGAAGTTTCATAAAGTGGAGGTAATTTACCACCTCACTCATTGAACAGCTGTGAAAACTAAACGAGATAACATGTGTGAAAGGCCCTAGCACTTTCTCACTTAGCGACCATGCATGTCAAGTGGTAGATGGTTCTTGCTGTAACAGCATAAATCATAACCCTCATCTACCATTACTGTATTTCTCTTTGCACAATGACAGTTCACCAGATCTGCTGCACAGCATCTGGAACACCATGGTCTCTAAGTCTCTTCTTTTGGAAGGTAAAATGGCAACAGCCTGGATTCATTCAAAGAGGAGACTTGTGAAGGGTCCAGGGAAGAAATGGGTGAACACCCTTGAGATGTAAAGGGAAATGCAGAATATTAAACAACAAAGACCAGAAAAGAATTTCCAGATAATCCTCATCTGACTAGTGACTCACACTGAGGTTCTGTTGGATCCACACAATAGAATCTTTGTTACAAAACTTAGCCAACATTTAAAATTAGGAGATTTCCCATAAAACCTTGGAAGTACACATTCTCATTCTGCAATGAGAAGGCTGGGTAAGGCTTGGCCCAAGATCCTCTATGGCAGCAACTGGCTGGAGCCAAGGAGATTACTCCCTAGGTAGCCACACCCAAAAGGCCGCCCTCCTCAGTGTTCATTTTTTGCATAAGCTATGGCACCCCTGAGACAAAAACTAAATAAAACTCTCAAGTTGATCAACAGACAACACAGAAGTGACCAGTAAAGGATCACAGTCTCCATCCCCATCTAATACTCAGCCAGCTACTGAAGCCTCCTGTTTGTGGGGCCAGCTTTGCTTTCCCAGGAGCTATAATCATAATGGTTATCACGACTTCCACAGGGTCTTTTTTCTTTTTTCTTTTTTTTTTTTTTTGAGACTGAGTCTCACTCTGTCGCCCAGGCTAGAGTACAATGGTGCCATCTTGGCTCATTGCAACCTCCACCTCCCAGGTTCAAGCGATTCTCATGCCTCAGCCTCCTGAGTAGCTGGGACAACAGGCACATGCCACCACGACCAGCTAATTTTTGTATTTTTGGTACAGATGGGGTTTCACCACGTTAGCTAGGCTGGTCTTGAACTCCTGGCCTCAAGCAATCTGCCCTCCTAGGCCTCGCAAAGTGCTGGGATTACAAGCATGAGCCACCATGTCTGGCCTTCCACAGGGTCTTCAAATGCCTGAAGCTCACTCAGCACCGGGGAAAGAGAGGACCCTGGAAGAAAACTGTTACACAGTTGGTACAATGGAGTGTCCTGCCTACCTAGAGATGAAGGCAGATGTGATTTGCCTTCATGCTGAACCTCACATTTAAGAAGGGAATAAATGGATCACAGTGTGTCTGAGATGTCCTAAAGACTCTCCGTCTAAATATTCAAGAATATATATCTAATCTTAGCACTTCAGTGCAGTAAAAAATGGCATAAACTTCATGGCATAGGAACAGAAACCTTCTAATAAAGAGAGTTAATAAAGAATTTCTGGGGGTGAGGGAACATCAACTTTCCTGGCAAGAAAACTGAGTCTTGGGAAGTTTTAGTAACTCATCTGAGAACTAGAAATTGAATCCAGGAACTGACTCCAGATATGAATAAACAAACCATGTAGCCTTACTTTTCTAGTTACTTCCCTCCACAGGTACATCAAAATTAAGAAACCAAGAACTTGGCCAGGTGTGGTAGCTCACGCCTGTAATCCCAGCACTTTGGAAGGCTGAGGTGGGAGGATCACCTGAGGTCAGGAGTTCAAGACCAGCCTGATCAACATGGAGAAACCCTGTCTCTACTAAAAATACAAAAAATTACCTAGAAATGGTGGCACATGTCTGTAATTACAGCTACTCAGGAGGCTGAGGTAGGAGAATCACCTGAACCTGGGAGGCAGAGGTTGTGGTGAGCCAAGACTGTGCCATTGCACTCCAGCCCAGGCAACAAGAGCGAAACTCCATCTCAAAAAAAAAAAAAAAAAAAAGAAGAAGAAGAGAGAGAGAGACCAAGAACTTGAAGACTAATAAGACTGATGAGATACAACTCTCAACTCTCCTGAAGATGGAGGAGAAGGATGAGCTTGGAAAGGCCACCTGAAAAAGCCATCTACATTTTTGAGCCAGCAACAGTATAAAGAATTTGGAGCTTCTTTTTACTGTAACATCTGGATGAACCTTTTTAAATATTTCATTCTGGATTCATTCCTCATCATGGAAACAACTATTTCATCAAATATCAGAACTGCTCAGAAAAAGCCTGTGTCTCATATTCAAGTTGAACCACAGGCTCAAAGACTAAGTAAATAAGTGTACAACTACATTTAAAAGTTAGCCAAGAAATAAAATGGAAGGAAATATGCCAGAATATTAAAGTGGCTAACTATGTAGTAGGAACACAAACAGACAGCATTTTTGCTTCTGTCTTTTTCCCCTAGTATCTTTGTTTTCTCAAACGGGCTTGTATTACTTGTTTAAAATAATCTATAACTAGACAAGAAAAAAATACATACGAATTAATTTCACACACGTGAGGGAGATGAGTCAGGCATCTTGTCCTGATCTGGACCCACAGATCTATCCCAATGTAGCTCAGCCCATTTTTGCCTTCTCTGCCCCTTGCTAGACGATGTGAGGTCTCCCCAATGCCTTGCCATCCCCACTGTGTGCCCCAATCTGAGCATCAAGGTCCTCAGCACATAGTAGGTACCTAATAAACATTTATAAAGTGAATAAATTCATAGCATCCTATATTTCCTTTCACATATTCTTCCTCTGGACCTGTCAATGTAAAGGATGATACTCAGGTGAATGATATTTCCTGGAAGAGACCATACAATTAATTACCCTTGTAACCTCAAAAATCATATTTGAAATCAAATCTGCACAAGTGACAAGTAGAGGATATAAAACATGGCATTCTCCTCAGCCTCTTAATTACATACTATATATCAAGCTTCTCCCAAGCTCTGAAAATGTCCCATTTAACATTCTACACTTGGCATTCAATTGCAAAACCTGAAATGGAGATTGTATTACTTA
>NC_044983.1:68403095-68453604 GCF_008728515.1 Papio anubis
TTGTGGCACTATTCACAATAGCAAAGACTTGGAACCGACCCAAATGTCCATCAATGATAGACTGGATTAAGAAAATGTGGCACATATACGCCATGGAATACTATGCAGCCATAAAAAAGGAAGAGTTTATGTCCTTTGTAGGAACATGAATGAAGCTGAAAGCCATCATTCTCAGCAAACTATCGCAAGGACAAAAAACCAAACACCGCATGTTCTCACTCATAGGTGGGAAATGAACTATGAGAACACTTGGACACAGGAAGGGGAACATCACACACCGAGGCCTGTCATGGGCTGGGGGTAGCAGGGAGGGATAGCATTAGGAGATATACCTAATGTAAATGACGAGTTAATGGGTGCAGCACACCAACATGGCACATGTATAATATGTAACAAACCTGCACGTTGTGCACATGTACACTAGAACTTAAAGTATAACTAAAAAATAAATAAATAAAATAAAATAAACATAAATATAAATACTTATAAGCCAACCTATTTATTATTGCCTATAACTGTTCAGAAAAGAGAGGTAACGTTTTACACCCAAAAAACCATGATATTGCTTTAAAAGATTTTTTTACTATGTAATATTTGGCATATACAAAAAAGTAATATATATATATATATATATATTATATATATATATATCCATGTTTAAAACATAATGATAAATTAAATACCTATGAACCAACCACACAAATGAAGGTGTAGAATATTAGTAATATCTATGTGCCCCTTCCCTGCCTCCCCACACTCACAGAGGTCCACTAGAGTGAATTTTGTGTTTATCAAAGATTTTACCATCTATATTTACAGCCTTCAACCACATACTCCTTAGCTGTGCTTCTTGTTGAGCATTATAAAAAGTGACATCATACATAGTGTCATAGTAACTCTACATAGTCACAACTGTATATAACCTTCTGTGACCTGCTTTACCCCGCAATATTATGTGTCAAATATTCAACTGTTTCGTTACACGTCACTGAACTTCATTCATTTTTTCCTATGGTATAGCATTATCTTATATGGACGTCACAATTTACCTGTTCTCCCAGCAGTGGACATTTGTGTTGCTTCCAGTCACTTATCTCAAGCTGTTATCTCAGTGCTTATAAATGAGTGTTTCTCTTATACCCAGGAATTCCATAACTGGGTTATGAGTTACGCTTATGCTCACCTGCACAATTGAATTTGAAGTTGTTTCCCATAGTGATTAGACCTCCTTCTCCTTCATCAGCAATGTATTCGATTGGTCCTTTGTATGTCAAACTTAGCGGTCTAAGGAATAATTAATGTTTGCATCACTGAACTCATTGGGAATACTTGTTTCTGTGAGTTATTTATTTTTCAAGGTCTCCGGAGGAACTTCAGGCCTTAGTAAGGTCATTACAGCACATTAACTTTGTCTTCTGGGTTTCTTTACTTGATTTTACTTTAGTTTGCTCATAGATGCCCCTTCCAACCAATGCACCATGTGCTTAAGGTTTTCCTCCATAATTAGTCCCATCAACAGTTTTTGTTTTTTGTTTTCTGAATACATGTGCATTAATGGCTATGTGTACTGTCCTACTCATACAGGGACAATAACCACCTTATCAACAACAATATTGACTAACATTTATAAAAATCAAATTTTATCACTCACTTATCCTTCTCTCCAGTTTCAGCCAGGAAACAAATGAAATCAAGATATGATATCACGTTTCTGCTTGTAAAATTGCACTGGAGAAATGGAAGAGCTTGGTTCCATCCTTATTCAATCTGTCTCCAGTTACTCCTGGAGAAACTTAAGTAGGCTGCCCTCCCTATATCAGAGGTCAGGCCCTGACTTGAGACTATCACTTGGTAGCAAGAAGCTAAGGAAGAAAGGATATTCAGCTTCAAGAGATGCAGGTAGAAGGCAGGAGACAGAGACAGACAGACAAGAGATGGAGACTTAGGTTCCCTACATTTCAGTGTAGCAGCCCTACCTCTGGAAGCCATAGCCCACTGCAAGCCAGACTCACCACAATCACATAGCTCATCCCTCTTCCTATGGAGGAAACAGACCACTCTATATACATTATCCTATTTAATTTGTAAAACATTCTTATGCATGGATATTAGTATTTCATTACAATGTTATAGATGAAGACACTAAAAGATTACAAATGTACTGATAATTTCATAGCTAAAAGTGATAGAGCTGAAATTCAAACTCAAGTCTATTGACAACAGAACCCAAAAGTTTAGCCTCTTTCCTATACTGCTTCTTTTTAACAGGAACATTTTGGAAACCCTGCCTTCATTCAGCAAAGTAGCTATACTAAGGTAAAGACCTGGCACCAAAGCAAGTCATAAGGAGATGCCTCAGGACTTCTTGGTTCCCCTAAAAATATACATTGTGCAATTGGCTTTGACTTCAGAATTCCAAATTCAGCATTGAGAAACTAGCTTAGTAATGTTTCCACTTAGACATTTTAGTACTTAATTAAATGAATACCCATGTGAGGCTTATTATGTGCCTGGCACTCTTTGGGTTGCCATCTGAGCCCCTACATATACATGCATGCACATGTACACACATGAAGACATATACACATATGCACATACACAAACAAAATGAAAAAAAAGACATATTGCCTACCCTCAAGAAGCTTGAAATCTAATGGAGGCCAGGAGGGAAGAAGGAGAAAATATTTCATTCAACAACTTTAAGTGTCTTATTCAGACAGAGAGAGGCCTGTAGTGTACCTGGTAGAAACATAAAGAAGGAGATGGATGCAAGAAATATTCAGGATTCAAAGGATTGGGTAGCCCAGTGCATATGGGTGTGATAGAAATGAATGGTGAAGTCTGGGTAAACTCCCCACTTTCAGGCTTGGATGGCCAGGTGGTATCATTTGCCAGGAAAAAGAACAAATTGCGGAAGAATAGGTTTAGGGGAAACATGATTAGTTAAATAGGCAAGTGTGAAAATGGCTGTAAAATAAAGCTACCATGAAAGATGATCATAGAACTCTGCAGCTATTACCATAGAATCTATGATAGTTAATTTCATGGGTCACCTTGACTGGATCAGAGGTACCCAGATGTCTAGTTCAACATTATTTCTGGGTGTGTTGGTGAGGGTGTTTCTGGAGATTAGCACTTACTCCATAAAGTAGATGGTCCTCTTTAATGAGAGTGGACCTATCGAGGGTCTGAATGGAACAAGGAGCAGAGGAAGGAATTTGTCACTGCTGGAGCTGGGACATCTCATCTGATCATCGACTGCACTCAGACTGGGAGTTACACCATTGGCTCCTCTAGTTCTCAGGACTTCGGGCTCATACTGGAAGTACACCACCAGCTTTCCTAGTCTGCCTTGTTCAAGGAGCTTATATTCTAGTCCAGCTTGTAGATGGCAGGTCGTGGGATTTCTCAGCCTCCATAATCACATGAGCTGATTCCTCATTTTATATACATATATAGATATAGATATATTTCCCATTGGTCTGCTCTCTGGAGAACTGTCAATAATACAGAAACTAAGGGTTTTTTACCAAGATGGATGATCATTACTCCAATTTCTAATCCTTCCAAGATGCCACACACACTCTACTCAGGTTCCTCCAAGACACTGTGCACTGAACTCTCAGACAGGACACCTAAACTCTCATGTGTTCCTGTTTGCTTCCTTCTAGAATATCATAAAATCAGTGCTGACATTTAGATGACATATTTCCATTTTTTTAGCTTCTGAGACCTCAGTCTGTGAATCAAAATGTTAAGTACTGAAGGAGAGATTCTGTCCTGAATGTGTCAAGCTGACAACGTGAGGAAAGATTCATTCTTCTTAAGACTACTGTATTTTCTTCTTTTACAGGTATCTGGATAGCAAACCTAAATCTTTGAATAGAGTTGAATAGATTTTTGTTGGTAGGAGTGGTGGTAAAAATCCATGTTTTCTTCAAAACATTAATTTTCATTCATTCATTATTTCTTTTGACTTAAAGTCTTTACCACAATATGATATTAAACGTGTGACATAACATCATAATGATCATTTTAGCAACATCAGTTTTATAATAGCATAATTGAACACATTTTTATTTAGGAACTCTTATGCCTGGCAATATAGTAGTGAATCAGGCAAGCACAGTGTCTTCCTTGTTCAAGGAGCTTATGAGTCTAGTCCAGAAGAGTCATTGAAAAAGTAGTTGCAGTTGGGTTGAGAATTACACACTGGGAAGTACTGAATGCTATAGGAACCTGGAAGAAGAGGATGTAACCAACTGAGAAGCTTGTCAGTTGCAAACAGCTTTTATTTGACCCTCATATCAACTATGTGCAGTAGGTTATCCCATTTTAAGTTTGAGAAAGCAGGCTCCATGAGCTTGATGGACTTGCCTTCATAGTTAATAAGTGTTCTAAAATTACATTAAAAAGCAAAAGAAATGGCAAAAGACTTGACCAGACACTTCTTCAGAATCAAACCTTTTATTACAATCCCCAAACTCTTTCCACTAAACCACTGCAGAATAGCAATCATGATTTAGAAGAAATTAATCCTAGATATGGATAAAAGGGAGGATTAGTCACTAGCCAATCAAAATTTAGCCTTAGAAACTCTTCCTAAGATTTTTCCTCTCTAGTCATCCAACAGAACGCACATTAAGCAAGATGTTCTTGGTGATTTTCTCTTTATTTGCATCTGTGAGAACTGGGATCTGGAGTCCTGCAGCATTGCACCTGTTGGGTGAGGGGAGGAGCCTGCAGTTCAGGTACTGCCCATGTGGAGCCTGAGAACAGAGTCTCCCTGGGAAAGCACAAAGACAGATTGGCTCCTGGCAAGAGCTTGGCCTGGAACTCCCTTAAGTCTCATCAAGCCCACTCTGAACTGGAGCTATCAAGCTTGGATAGAATGCATGGAATCACTACTGGAGTACTCTGAAAAAATAAATAATAGCAGGCCAATTGGGGAACAAGACCAGAACTTGAGGTACCACTATGGTGGTTTCTCATTTTCCTATGGAATTTCACAGCGTGGAATCAAGGCAACCCAAAGGCTGGAAGGGGACCTTGAGTAAGGACAGAGAGAATGCCAGGAGAAACCCCCTAGGTCTAACTCAAGACATGCAAAAGGGACAACCAGTGGAATTGTTTCCTCTCAATTCTTTGCCTGAACTCCCAGACAGTTCCACTGCAGCAGCCACAACAGGAGTCTAGTCTGCAGGTCCCTAAAACCCTGAGGGGGAGGACCCTTCCATTGTAATTCAAGGATCTGTAATTCCAAAAGGGTATGGAAGACCTACCTTCTCTCTGCCCTCTTGCTTAGCCCTGAATGTGGGTGCAGTTGCAGCAGAGTTGTGACTAGACCCCAGCTTTCTGCCTATCCAGAAGACAGAAAATGAATAATTTGGAACTGAGTAAAAATGTGTAACTGTTGTCTTACAAAAATACTGTTAAGAAAATAAAAAGACAAACTGTGGTCGAAAAGTAAATGTTTGCAATTCATATATCTGATGAAGGACTTGTCTGCCGAGCATATAAAGAACTCTTAAGACTCAAGAGTAAATAAACACATTCAGTTGAAAAATCAGCAAAAGCAGAAGAATTCCATGAAGTTTATATAAGTCCGCCCTCAAGAAGAGGGAGCAGAACTACCCACTCCTTGAGTGTAGGTTGTGCATAATGACTTCCTTCCAAAGAGTGCACTATGAAAAGGGGGAAGGATAACTTTACAGTGGTGAAGCCTGACACACACCACCTGAGCCAGATGATCGAGGCCAATATCAACAGTTGATAGAAGATACTCTTGATAAGATATGATGGGAATGGCATTTTTCCTCTGTGGCCTTCCTCCCCCAAACCTACAATCTCAGTCTAATATTTAATTAGAAAAACATGAAACAGATTTCAATTCAGGGATGTTCTATAAAATGCCTGACCAGTACATCTTAAAATTATTACAGTCATCAAAAAAACAGGGAAGTCTGAGTAACTGTCACAGCCAAGAGGCCTAAGGAGGCATGATGACTAAATGTACTGTGGTATCCTGGATGGGATGCTGCCACAGAAAAAGGACATCAGGTTAAAAGAAAGGAAATCTGAATTAAGTGTAGACTTTAGTTAATAATGATGCATCAACATTGTTTCGTTAATTGGAGCAAATGTACCATATTTTTTATGCAAGATGTTAATCACAGGGGAAACTGCATACATGATGTAGGGAGACTCTATAATATTTGCAAATTTCTTACAAATCAAAACTGTTCTAAAAAATAAAGTTTATTTTCTAAAATTACATTAAAAGGCAAAAGAAATGGCAAAAGACTTGACCAGACACTTCTTCAGGGAGGATATATGAATGGCAAATAAGCACATGAAAAGCTGCCCAACACCTTTGTTCATTAGGGAAATGCAAGTTAAAACCACGATTAGATATTACTACACAATACCCGACAGTAGACAACTCTAGAATCCAAGAGGTCTTAGTTGTCATCTGTACCCAGTGTGCTTATGAATGAAGGATTGCTGCTTGTTTTATAAGGCAACTGTTTTGGTTTTCTTAAGCCAAGAGAAACTTTCCATTCTTGAAAGTACATTGACAAGGAAAATTGTTCCCCCACCGCACCCGGCTCCCTATTCACCGCAACACCTCCCTGTGTGCAGGATGGGTATAGGAACTGGTAGCATCTTCATCCTGCAGGGAGGCTGGCTGGGGAAGCTGTGTCCAGGAGTCCTGCCAGCTGGGGAAAGCTGGCTCTTGTAGCCCTCCTCAGCTGTACATATGATGCTGCTTTCTGGCCACGACTGCCAGAAAAGTCTGGCTCTTCTCACAAGTGGATCAGTTGAGAAGTGGTCTGTATAAGCCTCATGTGCCAAGAAAAGCCCAGCTCATTGTAGTGGGAACCACTCCATAGGGTCCGCAGTCAGGAGCAGGCTCTGAATCACCTTGGAAGCAGGTCACAGTCTTCCACGAAGCAGGAGCCCTGTGACACCGCACAGGTTAGTGAGTTACTAGGAGCAGTGGCTCCCTCTCACTTCCTGCCTTTGCTCCTCTCTCCCTCCCTTCCTGTCACCCTGTCCTCTGTCCCATCACACTGCCCCAATCCTCAGTTATCCTCCACTCTGAGTCTTACCTATGTGATATCTTATACCAGTATCCTATGTCCTGTATATGAGCTCAGGTTTTATGTCACAGAGGTAGTGCAAAGACAGTGATCTGGACAATAGTTTAGACCCATGGTTCTTGATCTTGGCTAAATACTTGAATCACCTACAGAGTTTTTAAAATTCCAGTGCCTAGCACTGCCCCCAACTAATTATAACATGTTTTGGGAAATCGGGAGCCAAGCATCAGTATTTTTCTGAAGTTTTCTAATTGGTTCCAATTTTTGGCCAAGCTTAAAAAACCGCTGATTTAATCTGAAGCACAGTAGAGGAAGTGAGGGAAGTTGTTGGTCTAGCTAGAGACTCTGACCCTTCTTACAGCTCAGTTGGAAAGTTCCTGCAGTAGGTCAGGTAAGAGGATAAGTACAGCAGTAGTGATGAAGAGGTGGGACAGCTTTCAGTGATCATGAAAGGTGGGATCAGCAGACCACAGCTTGCAGGAGTCATTGAACAGAGAGTCAAAGAGGGGTCTAGAGGGGGCCATGCATTCAGATTTTATTAAATCAGTATAAGGAAGGCAGGAAGATGAGGAAAATAATTTTGGTTACGGATATGTTGGATGTCACATAATTCTGGAGCTATCCAGGTGGCATTGTCAGATGCTCAGAGGAGAGTTGGGCCAGAAATATAATTTGGAAATTATTGGCAGAGCATAGTACCTGGAAGCTTGGGAGGCAGTTAGATTATCTTGGGAGAGTAAGTGGAGTGGAAAGGACAGAGCTTTGGGGAGCACCAATGTGCTTAACGGGAGAGCAGAGGAAAAGCCAGCCAAGCAGACTGATGACAAGAGAACCATGAGAACTGTCATGAAAGACAAAGGAGCAGACAGTTTCAGGAGGAGAACTCAGCAGGTCTGATGCTGCTGCTAGATCCAGTATGGTGTCTATTGAATTGGCAATGTGAAGGTCAATGGGGACTTACACTAGAGCATTTTAGCAGAGTGGCAGAAGCCTGACCACAATGGGGTTGGAGAGGGAAATGAGGAAAGGGAGACAGCAAATATAGATTACTGTTCTGGAAAAAAAAAAAAAAAATGGCTGTGAATGGAAAGAGAGATGCTCAGTGGTACCTGGAGGAAAAGGCAGAATTTAGGGAGGAATTTTCATTTCTTCTTCTTCTTCTTCTTCTTTTTTTTGTTTTTTCTTTTTTTGGTGAATTTATAAGCTACAGGGAAAGAACCAGTACCAATAAAGAGATTGAAACTCCAAGAGAGAGATGGGTAATTGATACATCAAGGATCCTTAGTGGGAGGGAGGGACTGGTATTTAGAGATGGTGGAAATTTGAGTACAAGGGACCCCTTTGTTTTGTTTATTTTATGTGTGTGTGTGTATGTGTATGTGATCCTAGAGAAACAAAAAGGGTTTCTTGAGGGAAGATTATGGTATCAACACATATTTATTTGAGCCTTTCCTTGTAGAAGGCCAGCGTTGGCACAATGGGGGCTGAAGCTGAAGTTTGGGCACGACAGCAAAGGAAAGCGAGACTTTCAGGAACAGATGTGAGCACAAACCAAATCCCAAGAAGTACTGAGTTTCAAAGTTGAGGAAATCAAGAGTGGTCTTCAAGTTCAAAGGTTACAAGTGGGGCCAAGATTACAATACCAAGCCAAGCCACGTGCCCTGTGGGGTGTGCATGACATGGCAGAGGGGAATCAAAGGCATAATAAGGAAGAATTGTAGGAGCTGAGGCTTTGTTATCCATTACCTGGCCTGAAAGGAGAGCACAGGAATTTGAGAGAGTGCCCTCTATAGAGTGGTTCTTTCTCTCTGCTCTGAACAAGACAGGACTCATGGTGTCTGATGAGCAAAAGGAGGCAGGAGTTTGGTAAGGAGACTGCAGGAGAAAGGAACAGTTCTGAAATGGCCACTGAGAAGAATCGAAAAGGAAGTTGACCAAGGACAAATAGAAGAGTGGTCCAGCTGAAATTGGAGACTAGCAATATGTAGTGGCATTAGTCCTCATGGTTGAGTTATTGTCTCCATTGGCACTTGGCAGCCCAGTTGTAGTAGCGAACAAACAGCATTGTGAGTTCCATCCTGCCAGGCAGGTGTGGCAAAGTCCAGGGTCCAGGGAGGCGAGGATGCTGGAAAAGTCCAAGCCGAACAGGCGCAAAACAAATGTGTGTAAACATAGATCTAAATGTAGCCATGTACTTATATAGCTAATAAATGACTCACAATTATGAAAATTAATCCAAACCTGTTTTAGATGGCATTTCTCACTTTTCTGAGAGTAAAATCCCCTGTTTGTTTTATTCAAGACACTCATCTGCTCCATGTTTATTACACAAACCTCTGAGTCTTCATTTCCATTTTGAAAGGACAAAGTTCTACTCTCCTCATTGTTGCACAGTTATCAGGCAGATACCGAGGTGGCTGAAATTCCAGCGGTGCTTTTGCAGTGAGTACCTAATGCTTGAATAGTGATTTAATTGGCAGTCATTGAAAACTCAGGGCCCACAATTCTATATTTTTTAAAGAAAGAACATTGGTTATTTCCCATGGGCATTTCATTAATGGGGAAAAAGCAGAACTCTGCAGACTAACCTGGTTTGACATTTACTTAAAATAAGCCAAGTGCTATTTATCTGGATTACCTTATTATATGCCCCAGCTCTGCTGGATAATTAAGGGGCAGCTGGAGAATGAGGATAAAATTGGGCCAATATTTCACAAGAAGAACTTTTAGGGCTCCTTCTCCTGTGTTTAATGAACTTAGTCTGAACTAATGAAAGTGTTATGTTGGGGCCAGGGGGATAGAGTGGAAGCAAAGGGGAAGGTTGAACTCCCTCTTGTGTTAAAAAGAACCTTGCTTATTTTAATCAGTAAAAAAGTTGGAGGGATAGAGGGAAGGATGTGAATCTTTTCTGTTTTAATAGAAAAAATGTGATCCTTGGCTCATTTCTTCTACTTTATATACTGTATTACATAATAAAATATGGCAAATGAAACTCACTCTGTGAAGAAAAGAATACCACCTCTCTATATTTATTGGAAATTAAGACATAAAATGTCTTACTGGGAATTTATGATAAAACCCCCTGGATAATCTGGGAAGAATCCTGCAAAGGATCATGCCTCCTATAGGCTCTTGCTGTATATTAATAAGTGGCCATCAGAATTTAAATTTGGGTCTCTGCTCCAACTCTGCTGCCTTCTTTCTCCTACCACTGTTTCCCAAAAGTATGCAACCACAGTATGCAAGGCTTGGAACAGAACTTATAGTCTCGTCTTTTTGTGGAATGAATTAACCAAACTGCCACATGGCAGATCCGGAATGCTGTGATCCACACTAACCATTAAAAGTAACAGAAATCACCATTCCTGTACTTTGGAAGCAGTGATGACTAGGGCCTTGGAGATAGAGATAGAGAGGGTGAGACAGGATATGAGGTTCAGTCTGCTCCAGTTCTGAATGGCATCCTCATGGGTAAGGTGGCTCAGCAGGCAATCGTCATTCATGGGAGGATTTATCAGGAATCCTTTTAGGATAAGCCCGTTGTTCAAAGGCTAGGAGTGCTGACTGGATAGCTGAATGAGATGAGATCAGAGTCAAGGTCAGGGGACAAAGCCATCAGAATTCAGGGAAGGTAACCAGTGTCACTGGCAGAAGCAAGGAAATTCAGCGTGATTGGAGGTGTGGTGTCTAGAGTTTGGACAGCCTCTTCCTAAAACAAATAAATCAGTGGTCCTCATAGTCAACCGAGATGCATGTTTTTACTTAGCCTTACTTTTTCCTTCTTTGGGGCTTTAAAAGATCCCTCTTGCAAACAGGAGACAAGTTGTTGTAAGGACAAGCCCAGATGTCATGGAAAGTCTACAGATTTGGAGCCAGATCAACCCAGGTGAACCTCAGCCTCAGCACTTGCTACTTTCATGGACTTAAGCAAGTTAACTGACCTCTGTGAGCTTCCATTCTCTTAACTTGGAAGTGAGGACAATAATAACTACCTATCAGGCTGCTGTGAGCACTCAGTGAGGTAATGCATGAGGTTTCTGGCACATAAGAGTGTCATAATAAATATTTCTCTTTCCCATTCATGCATAGACATTCAAACAACTGAAGTCATGTAGGCCAGTACTGAAATCCCCCATTTTTCAAATGGGGCAAGTAAAACATCTTCTTGCCCAACACCTCAGACCATCGTTCTCAAATTTGGTCCCTGGACCAGCAGCAACAGCATCACCTACGCACTCAGGCCCCATCCCAGACCTACTGAATCAGAAACACATGAGATGGGATCCTGTGTTTCACTGAGCACTCTAGCTTATTTTGGTGCAAAATGAAATTTTGAAATTATTGTATGAGGGTAAATCAGATCAGTAACTCACAGTATATGACAGGTACGGAGCTCACAGACCTCAGATTAGCAGCGTATACTAAGTATGACCTCGTATTTACCTACTAAGATTCACTTGGTGTTGGCAGTACTTTACTTTCAGCTGCATGATATTGGCCTCAAGCAGGGTCCACATCATGATGGTACCAAAGTCCTGGACTTGGGGAGAACAGTAATTTCCCAAATTCCTTCTACTGTCGGACTATATGTTTGATGACATATCTTAATCAGGTTTGAGAAACAGCTCATCACCTCCCTGGTACATGAAGCCAGTTCTTAGTGGGCACCATCACCTCCTCTTTCCTTTCTTCCCAGATATATTTGGTGACTGAATATCAAAGTGGTCACTGGGTAACTTAGGATGCTCTTGACTATTGTAAAACCTCAGAGTCTCAAAAACAGTTATGACTATCAATAGCAGCAGCCCAGAGAATAAGCTTCTGGTTTTTCTTGATAGTTTAGCCTATGGGTTTGGGGAGCAAGGTCAGTCTACAATATCTGACTTACATAGTCCAGAACAGAGGTGTACTTGGAGGAGATGTTGCCCCACTCTCTACCATGCATCCATCCTGGGGGCCCTGCTTTGGGTACTGCCTCACTGTGGACTTTGAAATCACTCTGCAGCAGGCATCTGTCATGCTGTGGGTTACCTGCACACCTGCTCCCTCTCTCTCCTAGTCCTTCCATGTGAAAGAAAAACAAAATACAGCCTTGAGCTTGAAACACATGCATTCACAAATGAGCCCTTTCCAACAATGCCCAAGGAGATTTGGAAAACAAAACCAGCTCTTTCTCTCTTGTACACACTGTGGTCGCCAAAGGATAAGCATTGTTCTGTCAAGGTCTAACACTTGCTAGAGTGATTGCTGGAACCTTCAGGGAAGAGAGATTGTGTTTATAATGAGAGGAAAATGGATTAATCAAAACTCTAGCCTTCAGCTGTCACCACTAGAATACAATATGTCAATTGGAATATGAGGTGGCTTTGACAAGAATACCATCTTGCTTGCTTTAGTCAATCCTATTTGGAGCAACCTGATTTAAGCAATGATTTTCTCTGCAGCAAATGAATGCATACCAACAAAATCCATTAGCTATGAAAGTTATGGCATTGATTTTAGAATAAAATGCTGTTGCAAAAGAAGGGAATCATATTCTAATATCTCCACTTCTGACAGCCTGTACAAGTCTTAGGAGAGAGCTACTTGCAAAAGTATATCCCCTTCATAAGGCACAGATAACTTGTATATCTTAATCAATAGCCTATAGACTCTGTAGTATATAGTCTATAAATAAGATCACTAGCAGTTAGATTTATATTAAAAGTCTAAAACAATAATTTGTTTTAAACTGGCATTAGTTTGGGGGTTTAGAGATATTTGTATTTCTGTAGGTTCTTTATGAAATACATTGTGCTACCTACCAATGAGTCAACCTGAGTAACGCCACCCTCCTGCCCTAAACAAACATGCAACCATGTCACCGAATTTACATTAGAAACCCATTTCAAGTTACCACCTGCTTCACAGCCAATGTGACTTTCTGACAGTGTGCTGTGATCAGTGGGGGGAGGTGCTGTGGATTTGAGGCCATAGCTTTAACATTTTCCAAGCTTGAATGATATGACATCTGTACCTATTCCAGCATAAGCATATCAGCAATCTAAAAGAGATCTGCTGACATGTTTAGACAAATTGTCTTAATATTGCCCAAAGCAAAAACTGAGAAGAAAATAATTTTTAATGGAATTTCACTTAGACTCCATCCCGTCTGAGTTCTCCTTCATGCTTAATATCTCCATTCTCCATTCTTTCCTGGGTACACAGTGTCTTCACACCACCCTGGGCCTTACTTTATCTGATAAGGGGTGCATCCCTTGATTTCTTCATGTGTAAAGTGAGGATATACATTATTCATATCCATGCATATTCCATATTCATAGGGATTTCAGAGGATTCAATGAAATAATAATATATCAAGGAGCTCGTCTATAGAAAGTGTTCAATAAATGTTAGCTCTTATTATTCTGTGTATGCCGATCTGTTCCAGGAAGCCTAAAGCTCATTAATTTGATGTTTCTGTTTCTCCATTTGAGCACTGAAAAGTTGACTTTGTTTCCTAGCAGCTAAGGAAAAAACAGAACAAAGCAAAAAGTAAATCATATTAATAAATATATATAGTGTGCAAATATTCATAAACATGCATACATACACACAATAAGTGAATTTTTCATTTTAATGGCAAAAGAAGGCATATGTATGTGTATGTGTGTGTGTGTGTGTGTGTATACACATACGTGCAGAAAAATCCTTTCTTTGAATTAAGTTATCTTCAACCAGGGCTTTGCAAATTAAAAAAAGAAAAAAAAAAAAGAAAACAGAAAAAGCAATGCTTTTAAACCACAAACTGTCCTTGGGCCATTCCTGTCCTAAAGCTGAGGGACTGATATCAGGTAGTAACTGAGAAAGGGCTTTTCTCTAGAGTTTTTCTTGCTAATGATATACGACGTGAAGACTCCGGAGCAGTGCACACTGCTCACCGGCACCACGTGGGTATTTCACTAATGTGCAGATTCCTAGACCTAAGAAATCTGAATTTCCAAGGAATTCTGAGTCTCCTTTTTTTTTTTTAAACTCCCCCTCCTCCCCAAGGCAATTACGATGAGCACTGAAGTATCAGAACCACTAATTTTTTGCTATCTCTGGCTACATGTTGACAGATGTGCTTTTGAAAAATCCAGTGTCTTAGATGGGCATTGGCCAGATGCTGGATCCTCTAAAACTGAGCTGGAGCTAAATGGGGGGTTGGAGCAGTTAATGGATTGGAGAGCCATTTGCTGAGACACAAAACCCAAGGAGAGAGGTACCATTTGGTTGTGATTATCTAAAACCCAGACTTCAATGTATCAAAAATAATTTAGCATGGACACTGGAAACTGAATTTCGGCAGGTAAAGCCAATAGTTTCCAATGATAAAAACAGAATTCTTTAAACAATTATTCAAACATGAGGTTCAATCACTGAAGTACTGTACTTCTTGGCATAGTTTAGGTGCTCAGTATGGAAAAAAACTAAATAACAAGAAGAATGAATTATAAGCTTAAACAATAAGTATTATTGTAAAGGCCTATGTGCCACACTGTTGGAAAACAGAAACAGAAGGCTTCCCAGAGGAGGAGACCCTGGGGAAGGAGTTGGGCTTTGGTAGGAAGGTGGAGAAGCAGCATCCCAGGCAGAGCAAACAGAATATACAAGGTACAGGCACAGCACAGACTTTGTCTTGTTCAGGAATTCCAAGTAGTTCTCCATGCCAGGAGTCCCACAGTCCCACAGTCCCACAGAGAAAGCCACAGAAACCAGGGCCAATGACCAACAACCACTGAGATCCTGGAATATGATTTCAGGGGTGAAAGTGGAAAGGAGGACTGAGCTAGATGCCAATGACCTTAAGGAAAGAGGCACAGTGCCCTGAGAGTTGGCAGAGCACAGAGATGGAGACAGGCAGGATGGATAAGATGGCTTTCACTGCTGGATGATGGGCAACCAGCACCTGATTGGAGCAGATATGGGAGAATGTGCCACCTTTACTCAAGATTTGGCAAATAAGAGAATAAGGGCCTGTAGAAGGCAAGGAGGTAGAGACAACATTTCACAAAGAGGTTGGAGATATAAGGGAACTGTATTCCAAAGGACACGGTAGAAATGGCTAAGGAGGGGACCCTAGGGGTCGGAAGAGCTGGAAGAGGGATAAAACACACAGGGTTCATGGTTCTATCAAGCAGTGTGGTGGTCAGGAAGGACAGCCTTGGGAAACAGGCAGTGCCATCCACTTGCCCTCCAGTTCTAAGTAGAGTCTGTCCTGGGCCCCAGGTTGCCTCCTGGACAGTTGATGTACACAGCGTACCTCTAGACTGTGAGTAAGGCCCCTTGTTTTGGCCATCATATATAGTCTTATATTCCATTTGCCTGTGTTATTTCTTAGTTGAGAAAATAGGCAATAGTAATCATCACAGAATAATCCTACCCAATTCCTGATTGCTTATGCACATATTTAGGAGAGTATGTTCTCAAATTTATCAAGAGAAAATGAGCACTAAGAGGCTGGCTTGTTCTCAGTGCTTTTCCACTCAACAGAAGCATAGACCAGAATTAGTGTCTATTCTGGGCAAAATATATCTGCAAAATTCACAGGGAGAAATTCCCTGACAGGAGATGACAAGAGTACCCCCACCCAGCACTGAGTACGAACTAGCTATGACAAATATTCTTTTAAGTTTATGAAATTAGTGGCTCTCAATTGCAGAATATCCCAGGAATCTATAAAATAGGAAGAGACTGACATAACTCTGTTTAATTGTGAGGAATTTTAGGTCTAGCCATCAGCAAACCTTGTTTCTGGATCCCAGTTGCCTGAACTACACTGCAGGAAACGATGTCCTAAACTTTCACTCATTATTCCTCACAGCCAAGCTGAGCCCCAGCCATTAGGATGGACTCTCACCCAGAGTTGTTTATCAACAGTTTCCTCCTATCGGGGAGATAATTGCTGGGAAAAGTCCCTGAACTTGTGAAGCCTTCAAATGGAATTATCTGACTTCCATTTGTGTGTTGTGTTGATAAATATGCCATTAGTTTCACCACCACTCTCTTTTCTGGCAAACCTTATTAAACCAAAATATAATGGCAATTCTCTGCTAATTTCAGTCAATCTCCTTTGTGCTCAAATGTAGTTAAAAGGAATATTTCTCCCCAGACCAGAGTGAGTGTAGTCATATCCAAATCTTTATCTCTGAGAGGCTTCTCAGTTTTAACCTCTTTCACAAAAATATCATAAATTTAAATTGTGTGTATTGTCAGCAATTTTAAGGGTCAGAGTAAGTTTAATGGAAAATAGTCACTTTCAAGATGATTGGGACTTCTATCTGCAGAGCTGAGATAAGCACAGACAAGCTGATAATCAAATAATCAATATACTAATTAGTTTATTTAAAACATATAGGTAATGAATGCTACAGTAATTCTTGAACTTCAGCATGCATCAGAATCACTGTGGAGGGCTTGTGAAGACACAAATTGGTAGGCCATACCCCCAGACTTTCTAATTCACTGGATCTGGGATGGGGCCCAAATATTTAAATTTTTAAATGCACTACAAAGTGATGTTGATTGCTGCTGCCCTGGAAACCAGGCTGTGAGAACTTCTCTTTTATCCCAATAACTATTAATATCATTTTAAAATTGCAGTTTATGATGATAAATTGATTGAGCCAGATGTTTTACTCTTTCATTCTTAATGCTTCTTCTTAAAGAATGGCATAGGACCAAATACACCCAACTCACCTGGATGCTTGTACACAATGAGAGGGGTCCATCCCAGATCTATGAATCTGAGGCCCTGAGTGATGAACAAGCTTCCTAGGGACACCTATGAACTGCCCTGTGACACTTATTCTCAAGCCTTGGCTCCCTATTGGAATCACTTGAAGAGCTTTAAAGAACACAGATTCCTGGGTTTCAGCTACAGAGATGGTGATATAATTGATTTAAGTGCAACCTGAACATTGTGTAAAAGCTTCCCAGAGATTCTCACATCCAGCCAAAGACTCACTGCTCTGAAAGGATAGCCTATGAACAAACTCTTCCCAATTTCTTCTTTCTTAAACTATGTTCCACAAGAGAATTTGTGGTCCACCAGATGTTTATAAGTGGATTTTTCTAATCTAACATGGCCAAGAAATACTGGGTTAAACAAAGTTACTAGGTTGTTTGACACTAAGATGCCTCAGAGTCCTTAATATATTTCTTCACATCACAATTCTTCCCTGTGAGATTTCCCAAACTGTTTCACCAGGGAACACTTTTTCTAAGAGCACTTTCTTCAGTGAATTTCAGAGAACCCCATAAAATTGCGTGTATGCTTGTATGTGAATGTATTAACATGTGCACTTACGTTTTCTGGGAAGAAACATAACATTCATCAGATTTTGCAACCAGTTCTGAATATGATCAATAGATACTTAGGAAATACTCACCTAGACTGTCAGATCCATTTGGGGTGCTAAGAAGATCTATAAGGAGTATATAAAGGAAACAGAATTATTTCTTCATTGTCTGAGATATTTTCATGCCATTGATAAAGATATACCCAAGACTGGGAAGAAAAAGAGGTTTAATTAGACTTACAGTTCTGCATGACTGGGGAGGCCTCAGAATCATAGCAGGAGGCAGGAAGTGAAAGGCACTTCTTACATGGCCACAGCAAGAGAAAAAAAATGAGGAAGAAGCAAAAGTGGAAACCCCTGATAAATTCATCAGATCTCGTGAAACTTATTCACTATCACTAGAATAGCATGGGAAAAACCAGCCCCCGTGATTCAATTACCTCCCCCTGGGTCCCTCCCACAACACATGGGAATTCTGGGAGATACAATTCAAGTTGAGATTTGGGTGCACAGCCAAACCACATCAAGTGGTATATCCATCAGGTTATTTTTGCACTAATACTTGCTAGTTCCTTTCTTGTGTTTTTTATATCTTTATTGATATAGTATTTATATACTATAAAATTAACCTATTTAATGCATACAATGTAATTGTTTTAGTATATTCACCAAGTTGCACACCCATCACCAGAATCTAAGTTCACAACATTTTTGTTCCCCAAACAGAAATCCCATGCTCATTAAAGAGTCACCTCATCCTCTCTCCCTTCCCAGCACTAGGTGACCACCAATCTGTTTCATATAAATGGAATCATACAATATGTGGTCTTTTGTGACTGGTTTCTTTCACTCAGCATAATGTTTTTAAGGTTCATCCATGTTATAACATGTGTCACTACTTCATTTCTTTTTCTTGTTGAATAATGTTTTATGGTATGGGTATACTACATCTTATTTATCTGTTTATCCATTGATGGGCATTTGGATTATTTCCACGTTGAGCCTATTATGAATAACACTGCTATGAACATTCATGTATGAGTTTTTGTGTGGATATGTGTTTTCAGTTCTCTAGGAGTGGAATTACTAGATCACATGGTAACCCCATGTTTAACATTTTGAGAAACTGACAAATTGTTTTCCAAAGTGCCTGCACAATTTTGCATTCCCACCAGCAATGAAAGAGGGTTTCAGTCTCTCCATACCCTTGCCAACTCTTGTTAGTATTTGTCTTTTTTATTATAGTCATCCTCCTGGGTATGAAAAGGTATCTCATTGTGATTTCTATTTGCATGTCCCTAAGGGTTAATGATATTTTCCATCATTTCATGTGTTTATTGGCCTTTTTATATTTCCTTTGGAGAAAAGTGTATTCAAATCCTTTGCTTATTGCTAATTGTATTTACCTTTCTATTATTGGGCTGTAAGACTTCTTTATATATTCTGGATAGAAATCCTTTATGAGATTATGATGTGCAAATATTTCATATTTCATCCTATTTTGTGTGGGATCCTATTTTGTGTGTCTTTTCACCTTTTTGTGTGTGTTTGTGACTGACTCTCACCCTGTTGCCCAGGCTGGAGTGCAGTGGCACGATCTCAACTCACTTCAACCTCCATCTCCCAGGCTCAAGCAATCCTTCTGCCTCAGCCTCCTGAGTAGCTGGGACTACAGGCATGCACCACCACGCCCAGCTAATTTTTGTATTTTTAGTAGAGACATTGTTTTGCGATGTTGCCCAGACTGGTCTCGAACTCCTGACCTCAAGTGATCTGCCCACCTCGGCCTCCCAAAGTCCTGGGATTATAGGCGTGAGCTACTGGGCCCAGCCATCTTTTCACTTTCTTGGTATAATTTTTTTTTTTTTTTGGTGCTGTATTATATGCAGCACAAAAGCTTTTTTCATTTGGCTGTAGTCCCAGTCGAATTTATCCTTTGTTGTTGTTGTTGTTGCTTGTACTTTTTGGTGTCATAGCTAGGAAATCATTAGAAATCATTCTAATCCAAGATCATGAAGCTTTATGCCTGTTTTTTTTTCCTAAGAATTTTATAGTGTATATCTCACACTTATTCTATGATTGATTTGGGGGTTAATTTTTATGTATGGTATAAGGAAGGAGCTGAACCTCATTCTTTTGCATGTGGACATCCAGTTGTCCTAGCATCATTTGTTGAAAACACTATTCTTTCACCGCATTAAATTATCTCGGCACCCTCCTCATTCTTTTGAAAATTAAGTGACATGGCCGGGCGCGGTGGCTCATGCCTGTAATCTCAGCACTTTGGGAGGCCAAGGTGAGCAGATCACCTGAGGCTGGGAGTTCGAGACCAGTCTGGCCAACATGGAGAAACCCTGTCTCTACTAAGAATACATAATTAGCCCAGCGTGGTGGCACATGCCTGTAATCCCAGCTACTCGGGAGGCTGAGGCAGGAGAATTGCTTGAACCTGGAAGGCAGAGGTTGCAGTGAGTCGAGATTGTGCCACTACACTCCAGCCTGGGCAACAAGAGCAAAACTCTGTCTCAAAAAAAAAAAAAAAAAACAAATTAAGTGACATAAAAAGACAAAATAGTAATATTTTCATTGATTAAAAGATTCATTGCAAACCAGATAAGGTGGATATGTATACTGGATACTGTTAGCATCCTAGAGTAGTTTAAGAGCCTAATTCAGCCTCTATTGGACACTGATCAAATAGTTCGTGTGTTCTGGATTCTAGGATAGAAAGGTAAATTAACCATAATTTCTATCCAATCTCTCAGTCAGATAAACAAAAAAATATTGCACTATAGCAAGTGTTCTAATAGAGATATGCACAGGCAAAACAGAAACATAGTAGTAGCCCAGTGATTAATTCTGCCAGGTGTGCAATTTGAGCTCAGCTTGGAAGGTGGGAAAGACATTTCCCGGAGAAGTAAATGGCAGTGGAGTGGAGGGAAGTGACGCGCAGGGAGTTCCACTGGACTGGAGGCTTGGAGAGTGAGAGTGGATAGTGTAAAGTATTTGGAGAAGAGACAGACAGACAATCAGATTGGAAAGAGCTCTGCATGCCTCCTGTGAAGTTTAGGCCCCATTCTATGGGCAAGAGGAAGCCACTGAAGGACCATAGGAAGGAGTGGTTTTGTGAATTTCTGGGAGGCTGCTAAGCCCTCTTTGGACTTCTGGCTTTGGCAAGAAGTGGTCCCAGATCTAGCATCACTGACCAAGAATCATAGAACTTTCATTGTTTCCAACCCATATTTATGGTTTGGTGTCAGGTGTTTACATTACCCCTTAGGAAATCTTCCACCCTAAGGATCCCAATCACAGCTCAAGCTTCCTTCCTTATACAGAGCCCTGATAAAAACAAAGCCTGGGGAAGATAAAAGAATAACTTCTCATCAGAGTCCAGTCAACTCTCATCAATTGGAGAGTCAGTCCCCATATTAGTTACTCTTTGGAGAAAGGAATAACAGCCCTTGAAACTATAGGAGCACCATAGCTCCAGAAATCCACAGCTTATGCCTATGGCTACAGCAACTAAAAAATATTCCTTCATCAGCAGTCATGGGATAACCCAGAAAACAGTAAAATGTGTTTTTCTTGTGCAGATGGAGTCAGGACACAGACACGTACCTGTAACTCTCTATACCCCATGTGCCATCTGTGTCCCCAAAGACTGTAATGGTATTTGATGATTTCTATTATTAAGACATGGGTTTTGTGTGTGTGCTTAATTGAGAAGACCTCGTAAGGAAACAATTTGTAATGTCCAATCTGAGTTCCAATGAGGAAAGTCTGAGTGCTGTTGTTCATAAAACAGAGCAAGAAAATGTCCCTGAACATTGCAAGAGAGAAATACAATCTTCAAAATTAGCAGTGAGGGGGGTAGCATAGCAGTGAAGTATTGGAACATGGTCATGCTATATAAATTTAAACTGGGTGTATGTCACTTACCGGCTATATAATCTAGGGCAAGTTGCTTCTTAAGCAACATTTCCTTGATCTCTAAAATAAGAAATAATAATGACACCTATCTCATAAAGCTGTTGTGGGGATTAAATGGAATAATCCATGTAAAAGGCTTTGCTATCCAGCACAAATTAAGTGCTCAATAAATGATCACTATTATTATTACTAGGACAAAGAGAGTTTCATTTTCACTTGAGAAATCAATATAGATGCAGTATACTGCAAATAATCATGTGTATTCATGTGTATAAAAGCTTCAGAACTGAGTCGCTGGCCAAACCACACAGCTATGCACATTCACCTTAAGCAACATACATTAACTTTTGGGCAAATAGCACTGTTCTTACCTTGCTCCAAATGATATTTTAAAAACATTCCATTATGATAGGAACTCAGCTACATTTGTGTATGATTATTTATGTATTGTTGCAGAAAAAAGCTCCCAGCTATTGGCTAAGAAACATGACCAGGAGTAGCTCAAGCTGAAGTCTGTGGTTTCTCCCGAAAAATCATCTGAGGTTGCAATTACTATACCAGACATGGATGTAATCTGTATGATTAAGGAAGGGATACATTAACCAAAAAGTTGTGATGATAAAAAGGAGGAAGATGATATGTAATTAACCTTTTCAACAGTTAACATCAGTGGTTACCTAAGCCTCTTTACACAGAACTGCTCATTTGAAAAGCATGGAGTTTTGCTGTGGCATTTTCTTAAATATTTAATTTGCCTGCCTGCAGATAAAGTGATTTCCTCTTTATATTTTTTATTTGAGTTATAAAGTTCTGCTTTCACCACATCAACATTCAAAGTTGTATTTTATTAAATGAAATGATTTTGAAAGGAGCTGATTATTTTCTAGATTGTTTAAATAGAAACTCATATCTGATAAATATTAATTAAGGTGAGGTCAGCCTAAATTTTGCACCAACCTGTTTTTATATTGGGTTGGTGCAAAAGTAATTGCAGTTTTGCCATTAATTTCATTACATAGTAAGCTTGAGAAGGGGAATTTTAGGTTCTGTGATAGCCAAGTCTCAGTGAGTAGGTGACAGGCCAGGCAAGGAGCAAGCAGGTACAGAGACCAAGGAAACCTCTGGGATCAGACAAGTGCAAGCAGAGGGTGTCAGAAGATTTGGTATGAGAGAAGTCTTGCCAGGGCCAAAAGCCAGGTATTCAAGGAGCTGGAAAGAGCAGACCCTTTGATATAATATTACAAAAAGAAAGCCCAGGCCTTGAAATCTGAGAGGTATGCATGTTTATTCAGTCATCATAGGGTCTTAGAGAAGGCCTAGGAGCAGGAAATGAAGCAAATATCCTCAGCACAGGTTAGTTAGTATCAAGAAGATTCCATGGAAGGCTACAGAGTGCTGGCCCAGAGGACTAGTGGGTGGGACTCAGGACTTCAGTTGCTGAAGGAGTCGGGAAGAAAGCTAAGACCACAGTTGGTGATGAACCCGCCAGAACACCAGTTAGGAAGCCAGCAGAGGAATGCAGGGACATGGGACAGGGAGAGGAGGCAAGAGCCAGGCACAGCAGATCAAGGGCAGAGCAGTCTAAGTTGCAAGGCTGATTCTTCAGCCAGAGGCATGGGCTGGAGGACCCTGAGCGGGGTCAACATTATCCTCAATCTACAGCAGGTCGTACCCATAGGCATAAGTTAAGCCAGAGTTACCCGAACTCAGCACTATTCCATTTTTGACCAGATAATTCTTCGTTGTGGGTGCTGTCCTGTACATCATAGGCTGCGGCATCCCTGGCCTCCAGTCATCAGCATCCAGTCATGACAATCAAATTGTCTCTAATCATTGTTAAATCCGTCATTGCTAAATGTCCTCTGGTGGGCAAAATTTCCCCTGATTGAGAACCACTGGGTTAAGGGGGCACCTCCCCGAGTTTGAGGAATCCCAGGATGAAAAGTCAAGTCGAGGATTAGGCATTCAGAGCTTCTGTTTTGCTGTTGATGATTAAGTTTGTCTTCCCTACCCTTTCTATTTGGACTTCGCAGAAGACCTTCTTATTCTTAAGCGCCAGGTCTTTTCTGGTCATGTTCACCATTTTTCTAGACTCCTCTGTAGTGTGGTGGTAGGAAATATCTACAGTATTCAGTGTTTTCCCTGAAACAATTATATACCTACATGTGATTTACGAAGTGATGGTTACAAATACACCAGTCTGTCCATTTCACGTAAATACCTGGATGAAAGATGTTCTGTTCCAAAGCATCGGTGGCACTATGCAAACACAAGTATGACCTGTGGGGAACTCCATTTTAGGTTAGGTGGGTCTGCGATACTGGGTTCCAGTCAATGCCTGTCTCTGAGATGTCAGCTAAGGCATTCTAAAAGCCCTTAAGCACAAAAATATCCCTCTTGCTGGCTAGTCATTAATGCTTAAAATGGCCAAGGGTCAGGTGGCAATGGTGACAAGTCCAGCTCACCCTGCCCAGTAGGGGGAATTTTTCATAATAATCCTCCTCTTTAGTCCATTCTGTCAATTGGCCAGAATCTAATCTGGAAGGGTGACACGAAAGATCTTAACAGCATTAGCATCTTTCTTGGCCTGGGCATGTTCTAGACAGCACTGCTTAGCATCTGTCGTGTGAATTATTTGATAGATGAGAATCAGTCACTCAGCTGCCTCCCTGCTAAGCTGCACGTCGTGAAAACTTACCCAGCCTGCTTTGTATTGCCCAGGCCTGCCAACTACTCATATATCTTCCCCCATGTGGTGAAAACAGGCTGAGTTTTTGTTAAGGTGGAAGAAAGCAGACTCTAATCCAGTCATGTCAATACTAATACATTGTCAGAGATCTACATGCAATCCCATAGAAAGCCCTGTAGAGGCTGTGTGGGTCTCCTGAGGAGAACATGACCCAAATGTGACCATTCAATTATTCCTTCATCCTCTTATTAACATAGATTACATTAGGGTGGCTCCAGAATTTCTCCATGGTGGGAGGGAGATAGTAGAGGTTTTGCTCAGATTATTTTTGGTGTGGGATAGATTTAAGGGTACTAATAGAAATTGTGGGGAGGGGCCTAAAGTCTGCCCAAGCTGTTTTTGGCCGTATTAAATTTTATTACTATAGTATTGTCTGTGATGTTAAGTAAAATCTTTCAACTTATCAAATATTTTCAGCTGGTTAGGTTTTACTTTTTTTTCCCTAGAGTTCATTTACCTTCACAATTAATTTTGTACCTAAGAACTTTCAGACTTAAACTATAGAACTACATGCTAAAATATTTGTATGCAACTACAAGTTGCTCATTCATTGTAAGGTCTGAGCTGTGGTTGATATGAGATATAATAATTAGTGAGAAGTTCAAGAACCTAGAGTGAAAGTCCCGTGAAGCTTCTCAAATTCTTAAAAAGAGTATGATTCAAGTCAGGTTATTAGTTATACTACTAACAATTATAGTAACAATAATAATAATTTTAAAATATCAAGGGCTTATTATATGCTACTAGACCAAGGGCTTTTACCTGCATTTCTCATTAGATCCATTATAACCCTTTGAGATTGTTACTGTTATTAACCCCATTGTATAATAAGGAAACTGAGGCACAGAAAGTAACTTGCCTAAGGTGAGTCATGGGGTTAGTGGGTGGCTTAAATGCTAGCCAAGTATTTAAGCCCAGGAAACCTGACTTCAGAGTCTGAACCCATCCTGATTATACCATTCTGTCCATTTTTTCTTATAAATGAACCAAAGGAGAATATTTCTACAGTTTTTACTTCCCACCCTTTTAAAAATATTTTGTCATCTTCTGTCATCTTAATTATTATTGTTATTTTTTGAGACAGAGTCTTCCCTTGTCACCCAGGCTGGAGTACAGTGGCACAATCTCGGCTCACTGCAACCTCCGCCTCCCAGGTTCAACCTCCCTCAACCCCCTAAGTAGCTGGATTACAGGCGTGTGCCACTACGCCTGGCTAATTTTTGTATTTTTAGTAGAGATGGAGTTTCCACATGTTGGCCAGGCTGGTCTCAAACTCCTCAAGTGATCCGCCCACCTTGGCCTCCCAAAGTGCTGGAATTATAGGCATGAACCACCACACCCGGTCCTGTCATCTTAATTATATATACACATATATAAAATTTACATATATAAAAAGTATATTGATCAAAACATAAATAAGAGAATTCTCATGTCCCACTATAAATTTATATTACCCTGAGTTATATACACTGCAATATGTTTAGAGCAGTAACTACAAATAAAATAATGTGAGGATCTAGTATTAATTCCAGTGCCTCCTATTTAGAGACCTGCTGGAATTCTTTATCTGTGTGGCTCAGGAATGAAATCTCCTGGGCTCCAGAGACAGATAGCAACCCAACCCCGTTTGCATTGCAAAGAGAAAGGAGAGCAGCCCATTAACGATTGGCCAGGTAAGAAGCATTTAAGCAGCTGAGATCAGGACGTGAGAGAGGTGTCAAGGGACCAGAGAAGTCACAGCTCATCCCTGATGCCAACACCAAAGGAACTCTTGACACAGACCACACCTCACTAGCTCCTCACCTCCCCATTCCCATGGCCTCTGAGGCAGAGGAAGGACAGTGAGGCCAGCTCTGCGCTTTGGATTAGGGCCTTCCGCAGCCTGCAGTCCTTCCCTGGAACAGACAGTGACTGAAAAAGCCAACCAACCAGGGCTACCCTGCCCACATCTGGAGGTGGTGGTGGACCCCAAAGAGAAGGAGAGAGTGCAGGTAAAGTCAAATAACACTGATATTCCAATTTTTAAAAATACCATGCCTGCAGAGCACAGCCATCTGCAGCCAGATTGTGGACCCAGGCTGCCAATTTTGAGCCCTGTTAGAACATCCCAGAATGAGAAGGCCTAAGGAATTCCTTCAGAATAAAGAACAGTTTGACCTAAGAGGAACTGTGGTGCTCCCTTCAATAACAAGATGTGTGCATGTAGTTTTTAAAAGCATGTTCTGTATTCTCCCTTTAAGTAAATATATATTTTAAAAACACAGATGTGTGACTTGACTTCGTGACTCACAGTAAACAATCCAATGGCAACGCCCCTCAGCCTTGGAGCAACAGCAGAGAAGCACTTTGCCCCCTGACCTCCCCCTTCCAGTCTTTTATTAATAAACATGGGAGATTAAGTGGCTGTATGAATGAGCTTTAAAAAAAAATGACCCACAGTAAGAATAGCCAGGTAGGCCACATCTTGGATTACAAAATCTTAGGCTGTGCCATTCTTTAAAAATCATTTATTTCCTGTATTTTTAAAAACACATTGCTTTTTATTTATCCTCCTGTTCTAATTTACATATGTTTGGTTTGTGTGGGCATTGGGATCTCGAGAGGATGCTATCAACTCTGTTGGTGAATATTTTTGGTGCTTTCAATGTAGGATTTCTTGTTCACAGCATCTTATTTGTGTTTCTATGATTGCTGCTAACAGTATCCTTTATACACATATGTAGGGTGGGAACTTGGGAGCTGGGCCTGAGGCAGACGAATCTAACATGGCCAAGAAAAGGGTGTAGGGTGACAGTTATGACACACACATTCAGAGATCAGCATGCATTATCCAGGTGCTGTGAATCAGTTAGTTGTAGGTTATGGCATCTCCTTGACCATCTCCCAAGCAAAGGTCTTTAGGGAGAGAGACCTTGCTGCCTGCTGAATCAGCTGAGCAACCTTGGACCTAACTGCTCCACCCTCGACTGGACAATGAGAAGGTTCAATGACTTTTGAGATTCCTTCCAGTTTGACATTCTAGGACTCTATGGTTCATTACTGTATTCTTTTATCTAGTGCTGTATGATGATTTAAATGGAATAGTCCCCCAGAAAATACGCAGGAAGTGTAGGCATCATCTTAAAGCAAAGAAGACGAATTTCTTTATTTAATTTAATCCACGTTGCAGCAAGACTTTAAAGAATTCTCATGTGACTTAACTGAAGTAGTATCTTCTCTCTTCCTCTTTTTGTAGTATACTGGTATACCAATGAATCAAGTGCCTGGAGGTGAAACAGTGCTATCTAAACATAAAGATCAATGGACTGGTGAATAATATTGTCAATTTGTTGTGATCTTAGCCTTGCATGTTTGTAAGTGCTACTAAGACATTTCATGAACCAGTATGATGTGGTACTTGGCAGATGACAGAACGAGACCCTTAGGTTTGGTAGGTATGGGGGCGATGAAGTTTTCTTGAAGCTCTTCCAATTTAGAAATGAAAGAGACTGTGAGAGGACTGAATGGTGTCTCAGCAGGCCAGGTCATCCAACGTAACCCCTACGATAGGAAGTCAGGAGCCTAACGGTTCAATGTGCCTTAGAAAGATCACCCTCATTTGGTCTCCAGTTCTTGGTTTATAAACTTGGTGTGACAAAAAGTGTTGTCCCAGTGAATTGTTGCCACCATGTTTTTTCTAAGAATTTCCAGAATCCCAGATGTTTACAAAGTGATAAATGAATGTGCAATATGGTTATATTACTAAATATACTCTTTTAAAATTGTGTTTGTGTCAGTATGCTTAAAATACCTAATTTACTTCTTACACTCAGGTTTAGTGGTCATTGGAGAGAAAGAGGAAGTAGTATAATACATGACATTCTACCATTTTGAAGACAAAAAACATATATATCACTCTTCAAAAAAGTTGACTGGTATAATGTTTTTGGAATTTATACATTTCTTGCTTTGTTATAGAGCATGCAATTTATAACTGCTTCTGAGGAAAAATCCAATACTGGATTTTCATTTGACGTTTTCTCCTATACTATTTGTCCCATTATTCCAGACAGCCTGTTTAGCTTTCTTAAAGTCAGCCTTTCTTCCCCACTGTCTTTTCTTTAGCATGGGATATTAGAGGTGCTGCTGTTTCCATGCTTTGTTATAGACTAATGTTAGACTAAAAATGAATTGTCTAAAATAGCATCCACGAGAGTTAATAGCTCCTGTGGGTGGGCCATATAACACTGCCATCACTTGCTGTGTGATATTTATAATTAATACTCTCTCCTTTCCAGCCAACAGTTTTGCAGCTTAGTTTTCTAATTATGGAAACAAAGAGTGAGTTTTCACACAGAGGTATTATTGTTTTTACTGCCCTGGAAAATGAAGATTTATGAAAAGAAAGTTATTTCCATTGGCCCCTGGCTTCCTACCAATCCTTTAGGTGCAGCAGTTACCTCACCTTACTTGAGGGAGAGGAAGAAGGCACACCTCTTTATTGGGGGAATATTAAAAGGTGGCTCAAATGATTCCACGTCTCCTTTCTCTAGAAATTTTTCCAGGCCAGGCACGGTGGTTCATGTCTGTAATCCCAGCCCTTTGGGAGGCCCAAGCAGACAGATTACTTGAGCCCAGGAGTTTGAGACCAGCCTGGGAAACATGGATAAACCCGCTCTCTACAAAGAATAAAATTTACTGGGTATGATGGCATGTACCTACAGTCCCAGCTACTAAGGAGACTGAGACAGGAGGATCACTTGAGCCCAGGAGGTCAAGGCTGCAGTAGGCCATGATCACACCACTGTACTCCAGCCTGGGCCACAGAGCAAGAGCCTGTCTCAAAAAAAAAAAAAAGAAAGAAAGAAAGAAAGAAAAAAAAAGAAAGAAAAGAAAAGAAATCATTCCAATTCAATAAAGTGCAAGATATCAGAGTAATATATTATACCCCAACACAACCTCGTAGCCTCATTTCCTGCTGGGTCACTTGGAAAGCCAAGCATAGCATTTTGGCTGGCGTGTTCCCTTTTAAAATAGCTGCCAGTGCTACCTGCAGAGCAGGTGGTGGTAAGAAGCCAGGTCACACCTAGGCAGCCAATTGGAAGTGGTTGGATTGCTGAGCTCTGTAGTGATTCCCAGTGTCCCAGTCACAGCAAGTACACAAACTGCTGGAAAGGAGCCAGTGCCCTCCTGACCTGTGGCTCAATCACAGCTTAGTCTGTCGCTTTCTGAGTAGATGCCGATCAAGGCTTTGGCATGAGATGCTCGAGAAGGCTGGACTGCATCCTCAGCCTGCAAAGCCAAAGGATAGTGTAGCATTTCTTTCACTTCTCTATCCGATGGTGCAGTCGTTTTTGCCTCCATTAAAGGAAGGCATTGGTCTCTCTCTTCAATTTCACCTAATGCTGACCATAGGAACACAGGATAAAATTGCAGTCACCCAAATATTTGCATGCAGGACAGCTTCAACATAGAATATTCCTATTTCTTGGGCAGAATGGCCAAGCAGGCTGGCATCTTTATTTCAGGCTGAATTAACACCAGATGCCTTCCTGCCAGAAATCTCCCCAGCCTACTGAAAACTACCTGGAACCTGAGTTCACCAGTGAGGACATGAAAAGAAAAGTTTTAAAATATATCTGACATGGTTCTTCAATTCTAATCATATTAATTTTCATTTTCCCATTTCGGGAATTACTGCAAAACTCAATTAGTGAGTTTTATGGCTCTGAAAATCTTACCGTCTGGCTAGAGCTCTTCTTTTTTAAAGCAACTTGTCAGTTTTAGAATAGAAAATTATCAATAAATGAGGGAAAGGTGCCAGGTCAGAACATGTAAAACTGTGGTGATTGAATGATATTGAGGGTAAGTCAGCTGAATATTATTCTCAGCTCAGCACAAAACTGAATAATGAGAACTGTGTAAAAATGACTGCTGCTTCCTAATGACTCGGTATTTCAATATCCACCACTACATTTCAGGATTATTCCTTTAGTTTGACAATGTTACTGAGATTTATCTAGCACCCATCTTCCAATCACTATGGACAGTGCTTGGGTGATGGAATAGACCTCTCCATTTATTCTGGGTGGTTGCTCCCGATAAAGCTGTCCTGCAAAGCTGCCATTTCACTATAAATCAAAGCCTCTATGTCTAAAGTGTTATTTAATAATGTTCAAAGCTGTAAGTGGAATCTAGTGGTTCACACTCAGAGCTAAGAGCCAAATACTTCATGCTGCCCTCTTTGCCCAGACACTTTTACTTTATTGTATAACTTACGACTGTCTCTATGCTTGGAGACAACTGAATATCTGAGGCCAATTTAACAAATGAAGACCAAGATATCTGCAAGAATGTCATCTTGAAATCATTTTATCTTAAATTATATGGTTAATATATGCTTTCCACTTCACTTTGCGTTATTCTTCTTCTATTTCCTGTCAAATAACTGCAAATATCATTTAGCTGTTGAAACAATTTTAAAATTGTCAAGTAGAAAGAGATCTGTAAAACAGAGTATTCAAGATCAGAGAGCTTTCCAAACTTGGAACTAGATTTTAAGTCTGTTCCTAAGTTTGAGTTAATTGCATAAATCTCAAATCATTAACAAACTCTTATTTTTTCCCTTCAGTCCAAAGTTTCTTAATGATTAATATTGTGCTTAAATCACATTGAAAGTTCACTCTTTTCTTTATTTAGTCTATCATTGGTGGGCATTTCAGTTGATTCTATGCCTTTGCTATTGCGATTGATGCTACAATGAACATATGTATGCATGTATCTTTATAACAGAATAATTTATATTCCTTTGGGTATATATCCAGTAATAGGATTGCTGGGTTAAATGGAATTTCTGGTTCTAGGTCTTTGAGGAATCTCCACACTTTCTTCCACAATGGTTGAACTAATTTACATTCCTAACAACAGTGTAAAAGCATTCCTATTTCTCAGCAGCTTTGCCAGCATCCGATATTTCTTGATTTTTTTAATAATCATCATTCTGACTAAAGTGAGATGGCATCTCATTGTGGCTTTGATTTGCATTTCTCTAATGATCAGTGATGCTGAGCTTTTTTTCATATGTTTGTTGGCTGCCCAAATGTCTTCTTTTGAGAAGTGTCTATTCATGTCCTTTGCCCACTTTTAATGTGGTTGTTTTTTTCTTCTAAGTTCCTTGTAGATTCTAGATATTAGACCTTTGTCAGATGGATAGAATGCAAAAATTTTCTCCCTTTCTGTAGGTTGTTTCTTCACTCTGATGATTGTTTATTTTGCTGTGCAGAAGGTCTTTAGTTTAATTAGATCCCATTTGTCAATTTTAGCTTTTGTTGCAATTGCTTTGATGTTTTTGTCACGAAATCTTTGCCCATGACTATGTCCTGAATGGTATTGCCTGGATTTTCCTCTAGGGTTTTTAAAGTTTTGGGTTTCACATTTAAGTCTTTAATTTATCTTGAGTTAATTTTTGTGTAAGGTGTAAGGAAGGGGTCCAGTTTCAATTTTCTGCATATGGCTAGCCAGTTCTCCCAGCACCATTTATTAAATAGGAAATCCTTTCTGCATTGCTGTTTTGTCAGTTTTGTCAAAGATCAGATAGTTGTAGGTGTGCAGTCTTATTTCTGAGAACTCTATGCTGTTCCATAGGTCTGTGTGTCTGTTTTTGTACCAGTACCATGCTATTTTGATTACTGTAGCCTTGTAGTATAGTTTGAAGTCTGGTAGAGTGATGCCTCCAGTTTTGTTCTTTTTGCTTAGGATTGTCTTGGCGATATGGACTCTTTTTTGGTTCCATATGAATTTTAAAGTAGTTTGTTCTAATTTTGTGAAGAATGTCAATGGTAGCATAGAATACTATGCAGCCATAAAAAGGAATGAGATCATGTCCTTTGCAGGGACCTGGATGGAGCTTGAAGCCATTATCCTCAGTAAACTAACACAGGAACAGAAAATAAAATACTGCATGTTCTCACTTATAAGTGGGAGCTGAAAAATGAGAACAACATGGACATAGGGAGGGGAACAACATACCCTAGAACCTGTGGCAGCTGGGGAGAGGGAGAGCATCAGGATAAATAGCTAATCCATGTGGGGCTTAATACCTAGTTGATGGGTTGATAGGTGCAACAAACCACCATGGCGCACATTTACCTGTGTAAGAAACCTACACATCCTGCACATGTATCCTGGAACTTAAAATAAAATTAAATTTAAAAAATTTAAAAAATGAAAGTGTCTGTTCATGTCCTTTGCCCACTTTTAATGGGGCACCCCTTCCAAACAGCATGTTGGTGTGAAACATCATGAAGTTTTTATTATACTTACTCCCAAGACGTCTATTCCTCATATAGTGTTACTAAGAATTCCAGGGAAGTCCACTTAATCATTTAGAGTTACTTAGATATAGGGACAGTTGCAGGGTAAATGCACCTGATAGCAATAACAAGCATACCCTGAGATGGTAGACACATCTGAATGTGTGTTCCAAGCTAGAGAATCCCCTTCGCCACTACAACTCTCTCCCCTCTATGACACCTCCTAATAAAACCCCATGTCTCATTTGCTGACTCTGGGTCTCTTCTTTGGCCTCTTGAACTTGGTGCCTTACCTATTAATAGAGGTTTGGCACAACAACAGTGTTCAAGGAATGCCTTATTGTTTCATTTTGATTATTAAAACATCTGAGAAGACCCCCAACCTGGAGCTCCTTGTTATGACCCACTACTTTTATGAGATCCCCATCCTTCTAAGCCATCCATTCTAAGTGGCTCTTTCTATCCACTTTTTCCAAATAACTCCTTGTGTAAGACCCACTTCCCTCAAATAATTTTCCCAATATTTGCCTTGCTGACTGTGAGTGAAGTTCAACTTGAAGTTCAATTCCATTCTGAAAACTTTCTGTTGACCTTGGCAGTTTTTGAGGATAGTATTTAACCATTAAGCTCTTCTCCCTCTATGCCTTTTTTCTTTTTCTTTTTCTGCATTTGATTATACTACAAGCTTTAGTTTAAGAACCTTTCAAGCAATTGTTACCATTATAAGAGAGAGATTGCTTTTACTATTCATAAGAATGGTCATGGATTCAGAACTAATTAGAGTTGTAAGTAACTTTAAAGTTTACCTTCTGCAACACCATCTGATGCTTGAATCTACTCTACATTATAGACACATCCAATCTTCTGTTTTACAAAACTCTTCCCTGCAATAGTTCTAAGACCTTTACAGATACCTTATGGGAATCCATTTGTTTCCACTTCACAAGAAAATAGTCAACCCACCATTATTTCTAGCCTCTTCAAGGGGTCCCAGCTTCTACTTTCCACCCCTTCCCTGTAATTTATTCCTCACATAATAGCCATGGTGATCTTTTTAGATCATAAGTCAAGTCACATCCTTAGAGTGACTTCCTATGAAATTTAACCCCTTACCCCGGGCTTCAAGGTCTTGCAAGACTGACCTCAGGTTCCCTCACCAGAATTTTTTCATGCTTCTTCTTGCCTCTTCTCTCTGTTCTTCAAACTGCTAATCTCTCAGGCCCTTGAGTATGCAGGTTTCTTCCTATCTCAAAGCCTTTGCAATTGTGGGTCCCTCTGCTTATAAATCCCTTCCTGAGTCTTTGGATGCTCAGGGTACAATTCAATGTCACCTTGTCAAAGAGGCTGTTGCTGAGCCACTATCTGAAGATGCCCATCCTCCCCACAAATCTTCATCTCTATCCCATTAACTGTTTTGTCCTCTTCACAGAATCAATCACTATCAGAAGTCACCTGTTTGCTTGCGTGCTGTCCTCCACTAAATGTAACCTCCATGGGACCAGGGACCTGCCTTTTGTTTCCTGCGTATACCAGGCATGTAGCCATTTGGATGAATGAGAAATTATGATCCAAGTTTTTATAAAACTTACATCTAGTCACATGAGAATGGAAACAAGCTCCTGCTTCTGCAAACATGCCCTGATATTCATGATTCCATGACCTCACTCCTATGCTTCCCTTTACCTGAAAGACTGTTTGTTGTCTTCTGGTTAAACCCTATCATCCTTTAAAATCAGTCCAGCCGCCTCGCCATTTAGGAAATGTTTCCTGACCTCCTCAGGCTGGATACATAACCAGTTCTAAGCATTCTAACATTATCATGTTCCCTGCAATCTCTACCACTGTGCTTACCACACTGTATTTTAAAATATTTAATTGGCAAATATTTAATATATTCAAGATAGACAATGGAATGATTGGATGTATTATACATATACATTGTGTAATGATTACCACCTAAATTTCCATCACCACTCATGCTATGCATCATATCCCCAGAACTTCTTCATCTTATAACTAAACCTTTGTATATTTTGATCAACAGCTCCCGAACCACCACCCACAACCCCCTACTCAGCCTCTGGTAACCACCGTTCTACTTTCTGCTTCTTAAGCTTGACCTTTTTGGATTCCAAAGTGAGATCAGACAGTATTTGTCTTTCCGTGTCTGGCTTATTTCACTTATCACAGTGTTTTATCATTATTTATTTGGTTGCTGGGTGTATTAGTCTATTTTCACTCTGCTATAAAGAATCTCCTGAGACTGAGTAATTTTAAAGGAAATAAGTTTAATTGACTCACAGTTCCACCTGGCTGGGGAGGCCACAGGAAACTTACGATCATGATAGAAGGGAAAGCAAACAGGTCCTTCTTCACATAATGGCAGGAAGAAGTGCAGAGCAAAGCGGGTAAAGTCCCTTATAAACCCATCAGATCTCATGAGAACTCACTCACTATTATGAGAACAGCATGGGAGAACTGCCTTCATGATCAAATCCCCTCCCATGAGGTCCCACTCCCAACACATGGGGATTAGAATTTGTACTACAATTCAAGATGAGATTTTGGGTGGGGACACAGCCAAACCATATCACTGGGCTCTTCCAGGCGACAGGGATCTCCTCAGGCAAGGGATTATTCATCTTTATTTTCCCAGCCCTGAGCTTGTGCCCCAGCCCCTGCACAATAAAAGTTTGTTGAAGGAGAAAGGAACCTTAAACTTCTGACTATAGTTGACTATGTTGCCAAGTTGTATTGTGTGTTCCACAGAGGGCAACCATTAATATTTTAGTCCACATTTCATTGCTAATAATCATTTAGACTTTCAGAGTTTTAAAAAGAACACCTTCATAATCTAATGTCTCAATTTAAATTATTTTCAACATAAAGGGAATGTGACTTGCTGCTATAATTTTAAAAATAATCTGAGTAGATAATCTGAGTGGTTGCTATGGATAACCTAAATCCACAAATAATCCACAAACCCCATTTTAGGAATTAATTACACCAAACATTGGATCAAAGCTGCTAACCAATAAGGAATTATATTGATATGAGTTTAACTTCTGTACATTTGTCTTCCTAACAAAATATGAGAGAAAGACAGGGAAAAAAGGAATTATAAACAACTCAAATACTGGATAATAAACTCCTGAATAATTGAGAATTGCCTACATTTGTGTTAGCCATTTCTTATATTTCCCTAGGACTGCCAAGTTCATCCTTGGGAGTGATGAGAGCCATTGAGGAAATAATAAAACACACTCTGCTATGGTTCTTTCATTCTCTGGAAAGAAAACAAAGTTAATCAAGTTAACAATTCAGATAAAATCAGAAAGAAAAATGACAGGGATTTAATAATGCTCTTTAATTGAAACAAGTTGTTTTGCCCTAAGAGAGATGATACCATTTAATCAGGGATTTTTTTTTATTATTATACTTTAAGTTCTAGGGTACATGTGCACAACGTGCAGGTTTGTTACCTATGTATACATGTGCTATGTTGGTGTGCTGCACCCATTAACTCGTCATTTACATTAGGTATATCTCCTAATGCTATCCCTCCCGGCTCCCCCTACCCCACAACAGGCCCTGGTGTGTGATGTTCCCCTTCCTGTGTCCAAGTGTTCTCATTGTTCAAGTCCCACCTATGAGTGAGAACATGCGGTGTTTGGTTTTCTGTTCTTGCGATAGTTTGCTGAGAATGATGGTTTCCAGCTGCATCCATGTCCCTACAAAGGACACGAACTCATCCTTTTTTATGGCTGCATATTATTCCATGGTGCATATGTGCCACATTTTCTTTTTTTTTTTTCTTATTATACTTTAAATTCTAGGGTACATGTGCACAACGTGCAGGTTTGTTACATATGTATACATGTGTCATGCTGGTGTGCTGCACCCATTAACTCGTCATTTACATCAGGTATATCTCCTAATGCTATCCCTCCCCCCTACCACCACAATAGGACCCGGTGTATGATGATCCCCTTCCTGTGTCCAAGTGATCTCATTGTTCAATTCCCACCTATGAGTGAGAATATGCGGAATTTGGTTTTCTGTTCTTGTGATAATTTGCTGAGAATGATGGTTTCCAATTGCATCCATGTCCCTACAACGGACATGAGCTCACCCTTTTTTATGGCTGCATAGTATTCCGTGGTGTATATGTGCCACATTTTCTTAATCCAGTCTGTCATTGATGAACATTTGGGTTGGTTCCAAGCCTTTGCTATTGTGAATAGTGCCACAATAAACATATGCATACATGTGTCTTTATAGCAGCATGATTTATAATCCTTTGGGTATATACCCAGTAATGGGATGGCTGGATCAAATGGTATTTCCAGTTCTAGATCCTTGAGGAATCGCTAATCAGGGATTTTTTTTTTTTTTTGACATCCTGTTTTATATGATTGGAGATATCTACTATGAATAATAAGTCATCTGTTTTGTTAGTATATTTCTAAAATTTCTAGTATATTGTCTTCTCAAGCAAAGTAACTTTGTCTCCATAAATCCGTTTTTCCTTTGGCAATGGTTTAAATAGATTCAGGAACTAAATGTAGAAGACGAGATTCATTCATTCAGTAACTATTGAGTGCCTACTGTGTATCAGTCACTGGTTTAGGTGCTGAATGAGACACATCATGGGGTTCATATTTAATGATATATTTCCCCATAACCAGCATACTGAAAAGGCCAATTCCATTTTTAAATGCATAGCTATTTCTATATTGAAATGTGACTTGAAGGTCAGTAGTTCTCTGCAAAAATAAAGTTGTTTATAATTAAATGTGAAGGGAGAAAGAACCCAAAAATGAAGAAAAAAAAAAGGAAAAAGACTTCATTTGCATTTTCACGTTTAGTATGCTCACTGCTTATCTGTTTATAAAATTATAAATTATACTAGGTTTTCATGTCAACTCCTACAAGCACAAAAATAACTTTACAGTATAATTTGACTTAGCTGTATTATTTAATATATGTGCACTCATCTCTGATGAGACCCAGAGCACATTTTGCTCATGAATCCCTGTAATCCTTTAGGCATTTTATGACAAATTTCTTATTAGCCACAATCGTAGCATGAGCAATATATGATAAATGGCTCAGCAAAGGTTTTTCAGTGAGTTTGAAATGCTCTCAGGAAGAGTACCCATGTTTAAGAATCTATGCAATGCCTTAATCTTTATACTTTATTCTCCCTTGTCTGTGTATTTGATTTTCAAACAACCATCCTAAAGTACTTTGTAAGACTGCAATATGAGATTGGTTTCTGCAACTGCGGGATTTTCCATGGAATATTTTCTCCTCTTCCCATACAACTAGGTAAATTCAGCTGGGGTTCAGCTCTGAGGCTCTGAATTATCACTGGAGCATTACTATCTCAACACTTCTCTGTTTGATTCATTGGACAGATTATTTTACATGATCAGACAATTTGGTCAATCCTCTTCAGGGCCAGGAGAACTTGAGGATATCTTCTGATTTGCTTAATTCTGAATATTTTAAATTGATTATGTCTATCTCAAAGTAAAAACAGTCTAAGGCACTGTAATAAAAATGGGTGAGAATAATAATCATTGGAAAAAGAGACTCTTAAGGAAGAACAGACATCTCATTTTCCATTTTCTTCTCATTATGTCTGAAGAGTAACACTCCTACATCTCAGGGATATCAAATTTGATATAAATTCACAAATGAAAGTGATAATAAATCAATGCCTAGATCTCTTATTTCATTGCTTCATGCTAGTACTTTCCCTACCAATCATTTGCTGACTGTGAACTATCCCCTTCTACTGATAAAGTACTCATCCTTTTTGCCTCTGATTCTAATTAGAAAATGAATCTACCTTTCCCTTGACACAGGGAGTAAACCGTGAAATGATAAGCACTTTGCCTAAGAAAAGGAACCACTCCATGAAAACACTAAGATGAAAACTTCAAATATGACATTTAAATGAATGGGTAAGCCTGGGCAACATAGAAAGATCCCATCTCTATAATTTTCTTTTTTTTTTTTTTTTTTTTTTTTTTTTTACTTAGCCAGCCATGGTGGAACACACCTGTACTAGCTACTTGGGGTGGGGCTGAACTGAGAGGATGGCTTGAGCCCAGGAGTTTGAAGCTAAAGTGATCATGCCACTGTACTCCAGCCAGGGCAACAGAACAGAACTCTGTCTCTAAAATAAATAAATAAATCTGAATGGTTTTTTGTTTGTTTGTTTGTTTTTGCTTTTATGTAAGCTAAAGTGGGTGCTTTAAAGATATTCAGTAAGAGTGTGTGGCTGAATTTTTTTTCTTTTTATTTAGTGTAGGTATGGCAGATTAGGGAAAGGAGGAGTATAAAACTCCAGATAGATCTTCACACAAATTGCTTAGCAAGGGTCTTTAAGGACTCTTTTCACTTTGAAGGAATTACAACTGGAGATTGGAAATGGTGGATTTCAGAGTACAGTTTATGGAAGAAAGATAATGCAGAATTCTAACGATCTATATCAAAGAAATGAGAGTTGCCTTGCCTCTTCCCTAACCCCCACCCCAGTAAAATATTGGCAAATGAATGTCCTTTATGCATTTTACATTACATTAAAATGACATTTTAAAATTATGTATTATGGTTTTTACCGATTTTCTCACTTTAACCAATTTTTGTATTAATTACTACTATTTTTACTCATGTCAGATAAGTCAGCTTTACTGCATAGCAAGGTGGTTGAATACGTAGGCTCTGAAGCCAGACATCCAGATCTGGCGCTTCTTACTGTCTGTGACTTTGGGCAAGCTGCTTAACTACTCTGATCTTCTATGTCACTATTTGTGAAATGATGATGATAATATATCTACTTCTTAAGTTTGTAAAGAGGATTAAATAAGATCATTCATATTAAGGACTTGGCATTCTGTTCATCTCTGACAGCACAGTAAACTCTTAATAAACAATATCAATTTATATATTTTATAACAAAAATTGTAACCCAGGTGCATTTGTCTACTTGGCTTGTGTAACAAAATACCACAAACTGGGTAGTTCAAACAACAGAAGCTTATTTTCTCACAGTTCTGGAGGCTGGAAGTCCAAAATCAAGGTACCAGCAGGATTGGTTTCTAGTGAAGTGTTTCTCCTCAGCTTGCAGATGATGTCTTCTCATTGTGTCCTCATAAGGCATTTTCTTCGTGTGCACATAAAGAAAAGGAGTCCTGGGGTCTCTTCTTCTTACAAGCGCAGCAGTCCTATTGGATTAGGGCCCAGCTTCATGATTCCATTTCACCTAATTACCTCCTGAAAGGCCATTTTTCCAATATAGTCACATTAGGGCTTCAACACATTATTTTTGGGAAGACTCAAGTTGGTTCAAACACTAGTACATTTATACTCTACTTATAAAGAGTAGAGTAGCTTTGGGATACAGAAATGACCCGTCATGAAGGATGAACTCCAAAGAGTTCTGTCCAAAGAGAGGACAAGTTTCAGTCCACAGTGATCCAAATTGAAGAGAATTAGAGAACCTGAACTCCATACTTAAATCTACCATTCACTATATGAAATTGCAATAATTACTTAATTTCCTTCTTTCTTAGATACACACATTAAATCTAATTGTAGATAAGCCCATCATCTACTTGCTTCAAAGGATATATAAAGGACTAACATAACACTGCTTAATATAATAACTAGTCTGAGATTTCTGGAAAGGGCAAGGTAAATTCCAAGGAGTAAAAACAAGCTTATTCTCCTTGATTTTATCTTTATTGATTCTTCCATTCATTCATTAAAAATGTATTGATTACCTACTATGTGCCAGACACTATGGGTACAGAGGACATAGTTTCTAGAACATGACCTTAAATGGCTCGCAGGCCACTGGGAAAGGGAGACATGTAAAGAAGTAATGGTAACAAGCCAGAAACGTATACACAGTTGTAAGGTTAAATGCCATGAAAATATAATAATAGCTATCACTTGTTGGGTGCTCACTATGATATCCCAGTTACCATTGCACATGCTTTATATTCACCATCTTATCTAATGTTTGCAACAACATTGAGTTAAACACTGTTATTAACAACATTTTATGGGATTAGAGAGACTAGGTGTCTTGTTCAATGGCTCATAATTGAAAAGCAATAGACCTTAGGTGAGAATTCAGTTGTGTCCAATTCTTGAGCGCATTTTCATAACCATAGTCTCTACTGTCTCCCTGCTCTGGGAGTACAAAAGAGTATCTAAATCTTTCTGAACCATGGAAGATCTAACAGAATATGTTACTGTTGAGCTGGCTGTTGAAGGTTGAAGAGAAGTTGGCCAGGTAGAGAAGGAGGAGGCAGGCATGCAGGAAGATAAAGCCGTGAAGGAACATAGCTTACTCAGGCATGGAGAGTAGGACTTATATCAGGGAATGGCCCTGTGTTAGATCAAGAATACGGGAAGGACCATGCTTTATCCTCAAGACAGCAAGGGACCCTGGAGTTTTTTTGAGCAGGAGAGAAACATAAAATGAAATACGTTTTCTATTTTGTTAGGGCACTCTGATGGGTGCCCTAACAGGGTATTCTGGCATAGAGAGGGCAGTGTATCAGAAAGTTGCACCATATTAGAAAGAAGAAAACCAGTTCACCAGTATAGAACGCCAAGCAGGAGGTGATATTAATCTGAATTTAGGAAATGGGAGTAGAACTGGGGAGGAAAATGTTGAAAAGATATACTTAAGAAAGAGACTTGCCAGTAGTTTGCAGTTAATTAGAGATGAAAAATGAATTGAGTGAGAAGGTGAGACTGACTCCCAGGTTCCTAGTTCAAAGAATTGGGTGAAATATGATGCTCAGAAGCAAGAGAGGGGAAATAGGAAGAGTGGGTTCAGAGTGGATGGAAGAACTCCATTTAGATACTCTGAGTTGCTTGTGTGATATATAAGTAAATGTTTCTTTAAGACAACACTAAATGCAATTCTGGAAGCCCAAGGAAAGAAGTCAGGGCTGGAAGTGGTGATTTGGAACCAATTATCCGGAGGCCTTTACCTCAAGTCAAGGCAGTAAATGAAAGACCCCAGGATAGCAGCTTGGGAAAGAGAACCCTGCTAAGGTCAACACCCAGAGGAACTCGAGTAAATGAAGAGACACTAACCAGGGTAGTAGAGAACCAGGGAAGAGTGGCATTCTGGAAGTCAAGAGAATTCAAGAGGGTAACAGGACTCAATGCCACAAAGGATAAGTAAGGAGGATTTTTTAAATGTCCACTGATTTTGACAAGTAGGAGGTCACTGATGACACTGCAGAAGTGGCATCATTAGAATCTGGGGACAAATGCCAGATTATAGTGGGTAATGGGAGGAGGAAATGCAAGTCTTGAGAAAGAATATGTTTTTAAGAACTTTGGCACTCAAGGGAAGGATTGTTCTGTGACAGCAGCCAGCAGGGAAGCAGGATCCAGAGAGAACATGTGGTTTTTTCCTCCCTACTGCCTCTGATATTTCTAATAATATCCTAACTTTTCAGGTCTTTGAAAAACACCTTACAGATACTTTTTAAAGTTTTACTTCATTTGCTAGTGATAAATAAAATGTGTTTGTATGTGTAATTTGTATAGAAGGTTTTCTTGTACTTTATGTCCAGCTGACATAAAAGTCTTAATAAACTCATCTTTCCTAAGGAGTATCAAGTTCAGAATGCCTTCATATACTTTCTCTGTTGGTTTTCATTAAAACATATTCTAAGTCTGTTAATGTTATTTAATTTGTGTTTACTGTATGATCAGAATAAAGAAAATATCCTATGTGAGCATTTCCATGAATAAACAGACTGACTTGAGGAAGAAACAGTCAGCAAATGACTCTTCCCAAGGATTTGCATGTTCAGAGCATTGACAGGGAGAGATTCTTAAAATGTGACCGAAATGTTCAGAGTGATTAGTATGAGGCAAGATGTTAGAGACTCAGGCAGTTTTCTAAGTTTCAGGCAAGAGAGATCTACAGTTCTAAGAAACAGGCTGTGCCCTTTGCAAGTAGCCCATTTTGGCATCCTGTTGGGATGCCAAACAGCTGTAAAGAATGTTTGGGGCTGGGTACAGTGGCTCACACCTATAATCCCAGCACTTTGCGGGACCAAGGTGGGTGGATCACTTGAAGCCAGGAGTTTGAGACTGGCCTGAGCAATATAGCAAGACCCCCATCTCTACAAAAAATAAAAAATTAGCCAGGCATGGTGGTGCATACCTGTGGTCCCAGCTACTTGGGAGGCTGAGGCAGAAGGATTATTTGAGCCTAATAGGTCAAGGCTGCAGTGAGCCATGATCAGGACACTGCACTCAAGCCTGGGTGACACAGGCAAGACTCTGTCTCAAAAATAAATAAATAAATAAATAAATTTAAATAAATAAATAATTCTTGGGTCCAGGCTTCACTTACTCCTTAGAGGAAACACAATTAATTAACTGGATTAGAAAGCCCTCCTTGGTGAAATGACAGAGTTCCCTTTAATGAAGCGTCTTCATCAGTTCAAACTGAAAGGCCACCTCTCTTCATGAAATGCCAACTGAAAATCATTTGAGAGCAGCCAGTACCCTCCAATTTTTCTGGCTTGGTTATCTGTTCCAGAGGCCACAAATCTGATCCAAGCACCTTTGCAAAGTAAAGAAAAGACTTCAAGTAACATGTTAAGATGATATCTTCTAGGGCTTGAAATAAGATTTCTCCAAGTTAAAAATCTATTAATGACAATAGGCCTACTTCTTTAGTACTTACTATATGCCAGGCACAATCCTACCAGTGAGTGTACCTATAGTTCAGAGAGAGAAAGAGAAAAATCACAAGGAGTGCCTGGGGCTTTATAGACATGGTTCATGTTTACTATAGCAATCCAGTGAGGAAGGATGTCATCATCCCATTTAACAGCAGTAAATGGGGCTGAGAAAGCTCAGTAGTTTGTCCAGGGTCACAGCGCTGGCAATTGCAGAGTGAGTGTCCAATGCAGGGCTCTGGGCCTGAGGTCTGGTCTCCGCCTTGCTCCAGGATGCCTTCTTGTGGCCAGATAGTTAAGCTAACAAAACCCCTTTGTGCCTCTCAGGAGATTGCACATCCCACATTTCTCTGGCTTAATCAGCATTTTAAAAATATTTCTCCCCACCTCCCAAGCTGTGTGTTTACTTTTTATGACCACTAATAGCATTTGTGACTTTGTAAGGTAAGATGATGAAGTAAAAATCAATTTGTCTCAAGGTAAAAACGAACCTTCTTTATTGTCAACAAAAGATTTCTCCTGTTAGGGATATTTTCTACCTGTATTAATGTATTTATGTATTTAACAGATTTTCCCCTTCTCCCCAGGCCAAATTATATTGACCGTCAGTGGCATTTAAACTGGCTGCACAGTACTTGGGCAGCCTAGGAAAAAAACTTTCAAAAATACTGATGCCAGGATCCCATACTCAGATATTCTATTTTAATTATCTTGTGGTGGAATCCAGGCATATATATATTTTTCAATTTTCCTAGAAGGTTCTGTGGTACAGCCAGAATTGGAAACCACTGACATTCACAATCTGATAGCTCTACTGATAGCCTGCAAGCTAAATCATGTGTTTATAAGACATCCAAGCCTACCCAGTTAAGGATCTTAACTTGATCTTTTATATAATGTCAGCCATATGGAAGATAGCATAGTGAAGAATCAATAGCACTTATCAATACAACCATGGATCACTGGAATTCTTTTTATCCTTCTGATTAAATATCTTAGAATTTAAGTTGTTGAAATGTTTAAGAAAAATGAACAATAACACCCTTTCCCTCTCCCCTCGTCAAGCCAAAGAATGACGCTTTGGAAACCTGAGACTAGCTAGACAATTCTAAACACTCTTATTTGTTAAGCAACTAAAAGTTTCCTGGATTTTCCAGCACAGCATCAATTTTTAATATCCTTTCGTATTCTGATGATTACACGGATACCACATCCATGTGTTCATTCAAGTATTTGGTGAGAACCTATCAGATTCTAAGTACTGGGGTTGGTTTCTGTTTTTACCAAACTTACATCCTAGAGGGAGGATTAGAAATGAACCAACTAATGAACCAGAAAAAAACTAGTGCTAGCAAGAAGAAAACAAGTGTGTCACGGATACTAATGGGTAGTTACTTGAGATTTAGTGATTAGGGAAGGCTTCTCTGTGGAGGTGACAATTGAGCCAACAAACAAATGACAAAAAGGAGCCAGCCTTGTGAAAGTCTAAGGAGAACACATTTGGAGCAGACAGCTAATGTCCTCAGGGCAGGAATGGGCTTAGTGTGCTAGAATAGCACGAAGGAAAGCAAGCATCAGAGGAGACATGGATGTGGAGGTAGGCAGTCAACCAGTCATGTAGGCAATGTTTCTATAATAACTCTGACTGCATCTTCCAGAGCACTTTTAAAAAATACCAAAGCCTAGGCCCACCCCAGTCCATCAAATCAGAATTTTTAGGATTAAGGGAGTAACTCCACAAAATGACCCCTTAAATAAATAATCTGAATGTTTTCTGTTACTGCTTTAAGAGTTCTGTTAACAGTTGTATATTGTGAATGGAATGGTATTTTTAAAACAATGTTAACTTGTTTAAAAGAAAATACACTGCATGAACTAATCCATGTGCCACAAAAAAGGTCAAATGTTTCAGTGACACAGGAAATCCAATTACAGTTACCTTGAGCTTAGTCATTTATTCATCAGAGAGTTTCAACATTTGATTTATCTAGGTGTTCCCCATGTGCAGAAAGGACTGAACCACTTAAGTAAGGCTTTGAAGGCCAGGGTAAGGACGTAAGAAAATGGAGTTTTATTTTATATGTAATGAGAATTAACTAACTGAATGGCTTTAAGAAGGGAGGTGATGCCACTCAACGGAATATGGATTTGGGCAGATTCCGCAAGATGAGAAATGAGGAAAGCAGTTAAGAGGCAATTGCAGTATTCTAGAAGAGAGGTGACGGTGGTTTATCCTAGTCTGGAACAAGTAGACAGAAGTAGTCAGGTTTGTCATCTCACAGGCATAGTTACAAGTGTGGTTAGAGTCTACAGCATTTACTGGATTGAAGATGGGATGACTCATAAGGCTAAGGTTAAAAAATGGTGGCTAGACCCAGTGGCTCACACCTGTAATCCAGCACTTTGGGAGGCCGAGGTAGGTGGATCACAAGGTCAGGAGATCGAGACCATCTTGGCCAACATGGTGAAACCTCATCTCTACTAAAATACAAAAAATTAGCTGGATGTGGTGGCGTGTGCCTGTAATCTCAGCTACGTGGAGACTCAGGCAGGGTAATCGCTTGAACCCAGGAGACGGAGGTTCTGGTGAGCTGAGGTCACGCCACTGTACTCCAGCCTGGACGAGAGAGCAAGACTCTGCTTTTTTTTTTTTTTTAAAGTTATGGATGATGGTATTCTTTCCCAGGATAGAGAAGGCTAGGAGAAGGGCACGTTAAGGGTAGGTGACTAAAATATAAATATGTAGGCTCTAAGAATCTGTCATTCAACTTGCTTATTGGTCAGTTAAGTGACAAGACCAAATAGGCAGTTGAATAGATAATTATGGAGCTCAGCACAAGATTGAGGCGAGAGATACAAATTTACAAGCCCCCATTATGTAGAAACTATTCAGAGACATTAAGATTGCTTAAGAATATCTGGAGAGAAAACAGCCAAAGGAGAAAGTATTTAAAGGAGAAAGGAATGGTCAGCTGGGCCAAATGCTGCTGAGGGTCTACTAGAGAAGTAACCACTGGAAAGAAAACTCTGTCTCCATTTTAGGGTTTAGGAAATACAGTCACCAGAGGAAATTCTGGTAATGACAATAAGATTCTTTCCACATGTTAACATATACAGTTGGCAAAATAGCCTTGGACTGAAAATATATAGGTAAAAATGGTAAAGGTGTGTGTGTGTGTGGGATCGATACAAGATCATTAAGAGGTAGTAAGATTTGTAGTTTTAATACCACCCCAGAAAAAAAAAAGCATATGGATCACATTTCTTTCTAAAGCAGAAAAGTGGATGTGTTACAAAGTAGACAAATAGTGACTCAATAAATTTTACATATTTTCTACTTGCCTTTTTAAAAGAAAATTCCATTGGACCTAGAGTTGATATGTAAGATACAACAGTTGTGGGCTAGGTTAGAAATTTCAATCCATAAAATGACCTATTCTGGGACTAGGGGAGAAACTCCACAATATGACCCTTTAAATAAATGATCTGAATATTTTCTGCTACTACTTTAAGAGTTCTACTGAAAGTTGTGTAATGTGGATGGAATGGTAAGCTATTTTTTAAAGCAACCTGAATTTGTTTAAAGGAAAATACAATGCGTGAGCAAATCCATATGCCACACAAGGAACCAGATGTTTCAATGACACAGGAAATCGGATTACAGTTACCTCGAGCTTAGTCTTTTGTTCATCAGAGGGCTTCATATCCAAAAACAAACAAACAAAAAACTAAAATTAGAATTTCCCCCTTCAAATGTCCTACAATGCCTCATATTAGGGTGAACTGGGAAAAAGCTAAGATATTGTAAAATTCCTGAAGACGACTCTAAACCCATACCAAACAAAGCCAAAAACATTTGTGCAACCATTATTCATATTGATGATGAAGAACAGCATATTTATGTTGTTCTTCATACAGCAAGCAAGCCTCCCTCTCAGACAGGCATAAAATTATGCATCCAAAACACACCAAATTAGCTTCTGTAATTTGAAAGAGTTTGAAAGAAACAAAGTCTTTTTCCAAATGACCGATACATGAATATGTGGCCCCCAGAAACTGTTGTCCAACTTGCAATATGATGTGTAATGCCCAGAAAAAAGTATACCCAATAAAGTAAAGCGCCTTTCTTCCATAATAAATAGATCATAATGTCACCCTTTTAAGGCTCCATCTGGCATGCCTTACATTAGGCAGCCACATTTATGACTCATGATCTCTTGTATCACCAGGAAATATTTACTGAAGGAAATATTTGTTCAGGTTTGTTTGTCGTAGGGGGACCACCTGGTTGGAGCCGATGTGATAATCAGTGTTTGAATTATCACAGATTCAGGTTTGTTCTTTACAGCCAAAATCCGGCATTTCTCATATCTCCCTGGGTTTTCATCACAAATACAGAAGGGTGAAATTAAAGGGATGATCTTATGTATTAAAGGATATAAATATGTTTGCTCCTTTTTTATTGAGGCAAACATCTGGCTAATGTTAATCATACAGCCAGCGATTTGGTAACTTTCCAAAGATATAAAAAATAAATTTATTTTATCATTATTTCTGTGACTTTTAGATGGTTTCAGAAAACAGATTCATGTCAAATTTAAAAGTAATTATGGTTTTCAGCTTCCCACTGGTGCTGTGGGAGAATTTAGAAATATGTAGGTCATTTTGTGATATAATAAGATTGGGATTAATGTACCTATCCAATCGAATCAGATTTACTCTAACTTACTAAAAATTGTAAGTCAAAATGCCCTAAAAACTCCTCTGGAAATGAATACCAGGGAAACAGTTTTTGGCCTATCGTTACAGAATAAACCAAACAAATATTTTCTATCTTATAGTAGCTAAAGTAATTGTATGAGAACTTTGGTTTGTCACCAAAATGATATCAACTGAATACTGAAAAGTATACTCTGGGGTGCATGTCTTCTGTGGAAAATTTCAGTACCATTTTGCAGTGTCTGAAAAGTTATTTTCTGATAGTTCTTGAACAGAGAGAGCTTGCTGGATACTCTCAGAAATGTTTTTAGGTGAATCTGATAACCGATTAGGATAAAGTGTGTGAAAGTGCTTTGTAAATTACAAATAATTCTATTTATTTGAGCATCATGACCTCTCTAGGTCAATAACAATGATATGATATGACATTCAATATGATATGATTTAATAATGAGAGCCTCAGATTCTACTGGACTTCTTATTTCATGATTCAGGTGATGCTGGGGATGACATTTGTAATCTCTAAAGGAGAATCCTTGTTTGCCTGAATTTGCAAAGATTATTGTTAAAAGTATCTTAAAAGATTTTTGAAGAGTCTATCAATACAGTCAGCTCAAAGACTTCTGGAAACGTACTATATACTAAAATGAGTCTTCCCATTTTGTCACCTCAGAAACCAGAAGTTCCAACTTCCATGGCTTACTAATAAACATAATCCTGCCAATAAATTACCCCCCACCCTTTATGTGTAATAAAAAATTGATCTCATTTGCAATGGGGACATCAGCAGCAGAACATCTCCAAGCCAGGGGGCTGCTCTCCCCACCCTAGAGGCCACAAGAGTTTAGCTTTGACCTCCTGTCAGTTTGATCAGTTTATTTTTCCACTTATATTTTTAACTTTATCACCGAGAAAATGTGCTACAAATGGGAGTAGCTTAATAAAGTGAAATGAAGTTTGTGAGATTCAACATCTAGCACCTGCCAGGTTTTGAGCATTTTCTCATCCATCTGGGATAACCCATGCTGACAAAGCTTAGCTCTGTGAAACCAATTATCCACATCGCTTACAGGGACACGGCCTGAACTAGATTATGATTATGCCCACTGCTGTGAATACATGACACCTCCCAGGGCTTGCATGTAATGCCATTGTGGCATACCCCATGGATGTCTTTTTGGAGGGTGGGGAGGGTGGCAAACAGCTGAAAGAGGACTCCCAGTGCATTGCAATTTTTTTAATGTGTTTTCATGACCAAAACTTTTAAAATTTTCTATCTGTGTCTAACCATGTCTTAGATCCCATTTCCTATCTCACTTGTCCTTTACAACATTGATTTCCTATCTCATTTCTTTCCCTACCTTTTCCCTTCTTCATATACACTGAACTCTTTCCTTCAAAGTATTTTCATCAGGATGGTTTATGATGGGTTAAGGTTGGAAAACACACAGCAATTCTGCATTTGCCCTTGATGCTAAGAAGCAACTTACATCTTCTGCATTTTGATGACTTTTAAGAAAATAGCCCCTAGTTTGAAAATCTGCAGGCTCTGCCTCGATTAGTGATACCCATGGGAACTTTCCTGTTATGTTTTAAGACTAGCCTACAAAGATTGAGTTTTATCCCAAATCTCTGCATCTTGATGATTTTGTAATCTGAAACAAATATGCAATTCTTCAGTGACACAAGCATGAATGCCCTGTCATGCCCACTGGAAGTCTGAGCTCTTTCTGAAGGCAGGCTCTGTGTGTATTTCTTATATCATCCTACCATAGCACTCAGCATAATGCCTTGCCCACAGAATGGTTCACTAAGTGCTTGTGAAAGTGGCCCTTCTACTTCTAATTTCTGCCCTTCGACTCCTGGAAACCCCCAAATAGCTAAATATTAAAACCTAGCTCCCCACCTTGGGAATCCTGGTCAAATTTAAACACATACCAACAGAGATGTTGATCAAGAGTGGTTTCTTTTTGGTGGGAGAAAGAAGGCCAACTCTCCCTCCCTCCCCTTGGCTCATTCCCACCTCCCGACCGCCAAACACCTTGGTATTCTATTTCTATTTCCTTACTTCATCCAGGACCCGTTCCTACAGTATTACTTCCCCTAATGGTAGAGACAGTCTACCATGTGGTAGAGATTGGTTGTCCAGTGGATTAATATGAAAAGCTCGATTCCTTTAAGAACTGGTGTTTTAGGGGAGGAGGCACAGGATGAGCAAGTTACCAGATAACTATCTGGTGGGTCAAGGAAGTGACAAATAAGTGAAGAGAATCTCTCGCTATCTTTTTTCTTCTTGCAGCCCCTTGACTGCCAAGCCTCTCCAGGACCACATTTGCCAACACAGCACCATCTCTAGGGGCACTATCATTGTGAAGTATCTCAATGGGAGTCTTGGAGCACAGCTCCCTTAGTTACAGGCTTTAGTTCCAAAATGTGGAAGACACTCAAGCTGTGTCCCTGTATGACGACCACATGAGAGTGCCCCATCACCATCTTCTCAACTCTATAGATGACCCTTGGTCACATCATCATACTTGTTTTGCACAATTCAGAGAGCCAGGTGAAAAGTACTAGAGAGTAAATTTTTCCTACATTCTAGTGTAGTGCTGTCATCTTCAGCAAATCAGTGTTAGTTTTCTTAACTATAAAATTAAAA